>NC_079196.1:201146932-201324432 GCF_029499605.1 Hyla sarda | reverse complement strand
AACTTTAATGGTGGAAGGTTTTCTGGAGGCTGACAACAGGTCAATAAGGTCTTCTGAGAACCCTTGCGAACTAAGGGTCATCCTCTCAGGAGCTGTGAGTATCAGTTTGCTGAGAGCAGGATGATACAGCCCCTCTTGAAGCACCAGATCTGGTTGGATTGGCAGTTCTTAATGACAGCCTCTCGAAAGCCTTAATACGAGTTGGAACCATGCCATCCTCGACCAAAACTAAAGAATTACCAGAACCTTTCCTTTGCCCTGCTTCTGTTTGAGCAGCATCCGTGGGATCAACTGGAACGGGGGGGGGGGGGGGGGTTGGGGATAAAGCATAGAGAAACTTGTTGTTCCCGGAGTATGGCATGCCGTAGAGATGGTCTGGGCGGTCCTTCCGATAGATGGAGCAAAATCAAGGGTGCTACCGATTGGCTCTGGTTGACATGACATCCATTTTGCCTACTCCGAATTTCTGAATCACTTGAAGAAAGACTGATTCGTTGAGGCTCCACTCCGCCAGTTTGACTTCTTTCCTGCTGAGGAAGTCGGCACGATGATTTAAAGAACCCCGAATATGGACAGCATGCAGGTCAACCAGGTGATCCTCTGCCCATGTCATGAGAAGTCTGCACTCTTCCATCAATTGTGATGATCTCGTTCCTCCCTATTTGTTCAGGTTGAACACCGTTGGGAGGTTGTCCGATCGAATAAGGACTTTGTGATCCTGCAACAGAGAAACTAAATGAGACAAGGCTAGATGTACCGCTCTTAACTCCCTTTGATTGGAGGACATAGATGCCTCAAAACTAAACCATCTTTTCTGTACCCAACTGTTGCCCAAAAGTGCTCCCTAACCGCTGGCAGAGGCATCCGTCATCAGGAGCACCTGAGGAATAAATGACAAAGATCTTCCTGTACCCACCTTGTCCGGATGCAACCACCAGGAAAGATCTTGTCTTGTGGAATCGGACAGGGACATTGTTCTGTCTAATCCCCAGGGTCATCTCCTGTTCCATTGGGATAAGATGTGCAGCTGTAGAGGCCTCATATGCGCTCTCCCCCATGGAACCGCATCCAGCGACAACGTCATCAGGCCTAGAACGCTCATTGCTGAACGGACCGCCAACTCTGTGCAACTGGTCAGTCTGACAACCTCTGATGTCAGCTTCTGGATCCTGTCCTCCAAAAGAAACAGCCTCATGGTAGATGAATGGATCCTGAAGCCTAGAAACTAGCACAGGGATGTTGGAGACAGATGAGATTTCACCAGGAAGCCATGATTCTCCAATACTGAAAGTGTCAGCTGAATGTGATAAAGCATAAGATCTCTGCAGTAAGCCAGAATCAGCCAATCATCCAAGTAGGGCACGAGATTCACTCCTTGCAGCCTAAAATGCGCTGCTAAGACCACTGCCACCTTCGTGAAAACTCGTGGTGCTGATGACAGGCTAAATGGAAGACACTTAAACCGGAAATGCATGATTTGGTGATCCATAAGGAGTGCTACTCTGAGGAATCTGTAGTGTGACTTGAGGATGGGGATGTGTAGATATGAATCCCTCAAATCAATTGTAGCCATGAGATCATTTGCTCCAAAACTGCTACAACCGAACAGATAGATTCCATCTTGAATCCTTTCTTGACTATAAATGTATTCAGGGTGGTCAAGTCTATGACTAATCTCCAAGAACCTTCTTTTTTGGGGACTGCAAAGACCCTGGAATATACATACACCTTTTTGACCGACTGGTACAGGTTCTAGAGCACCTTTTTGGAGAAACTCTGAGACGAGTGAACTGACATGGACATTTTGTCTGTTGATGAAAAACCTGTATGGAGGAAGATCTCTGAGATCAAAGGCAGATACTCTCGAGATCACAGATGTCACCCACGCGTCGGATGATGGTGTGACGTTTCTAGACCCGGCAGCAGGTACCGGGGCCGAAAACGTCACACTGCCGCTCAGCCTATGGCCGGCCAAGTTGGGACTTTGCTGCTGCTGGTATGCTGCTGCTGCAGTATGACTCCCCGACCACCAACAACCAGGAAGAGGACCACGGCGGAGACCAGAGACGGTTACCGGAGGCACCAGGGGAGCAAAGGAAGGTATGTACCTGTTTATTTTATTTACTGCTGGCAGTATGGACGATAATTTTCCTATTCCGGAGTTCTCCTTTAACTCTAAAGATCCTAGCCAGCTTAACAGCATCAAGGGGAAAATCGGCCCAAAAATCTGCAGCAAGTTTCATGTCTGGAAGGTCCTGAAGAATTTCCTCTCTTGGCACCCCTTCCTGGAGATCCTTCGTGAGGCAAGAAAGCCAGATCCGGAGCTCTACCTACTGGGATAGATGCAAGCGAGGCTTTGCAAGACATGGCAGCGGAAGAATAAAAAATGTTTCAAGGAACCTTCCGCCCTTCTGATCCGTCAGGAGGGACACTTCATCAGATGGGAACATAGACTTTTTTTTAAAGTCTTGCCACCACCAAATCTACCTTGGGAACAGAATCCCATGCCTCTGAGCGCCCCGGATCCATGTTATATGCGGCTTTAAATCTGGACCCCATGTCAGATTTTTTTCTGGCTTGTGCCACTCAGCCCTAATCAAGGACTCCAAGAGGGGTTGACCTGGAAGAGAAAAAGGACCGGCTGCAGGAAAATAAAAAAAAAGCTTGCTTTGGCAGGTTTTCCTTAGAAGGATCATCTTCTACCATTTTCTTTACTTATTTAAATTAAGGAATGCATTTTGTCTTTTTTTAATAAATAAAAATAATCAGAAGCACCCTTCTTAGGCACCACAGAACTGGAGGAAGATGCAATCTCATCCTCATCTGATGCTGAAGATGCCGAAGAAGAAAAAAATGGCTTTGCAGAGTGAAGAAGAACAAACGTCATAAGGATGGGGCAGCACATATTGCACACAGACAACTCATTGAATATTTCACCTAAGTGAAGCCAACAACCCCCAACATCAGCTAACAAAGCTACAGTTCCCAAACAAACCTGTAAGGCTGCGTTCACATGTGCGTCTAAAACCATCCAGTTCTTCTCCTGTCAAAAACAAAAACAAAAATTGACAATAACGGATGTTATCCTTTTGTATTGGTAATTCTTCAGTTAATAAACAAAAAAAAAAATTTTTTTTGTTCTTACATGCTCAAAAGTAAAAAACGGATCAAAAAACGGGATTAAAAAAACTGATGCAAACGGATGACATTAAAGGCTCATCCGTTTTCCATAGACTTCAATGTTAAATTTACTGTATCCGTTTTTTCTTTGTGATTATTTTACAACCGTTTACAAGCAGCAACAACGGAACGTAAAGGGGGGGGGGGGGAAACGGGGACAGACTGCCGTGTGAACACGACAGAATTTTTCTGCCAGATTCTGCTCGGAAATTTTGTTGCAGCAGAGCTTCATTGTTTTCAGTGGGATTCTGCTCCACCATTCACATTGTAGAACTTGTTGACTCCGCCATACAAGTTTTATTGTTTCGTCGGAATCCGCTCAGAAATGCGTTGCCTTTAATGGAGAAGTGTGAATTCAGCCTAAAATACAGACAACATGATGCCAGTGTAAACAGAGCCCAATGCACAATTCCACAGAAATTACACAGACACTTAAGGGGGACAATTATCCTTTTACCATTTTATTCAGCTTAAATAGATAATATATCCGGAAAATAAACAATTTTCAAACTTTTATTTTGGTAAAAAAACAAAAAATTTTCTTTTTTAGCTGAACCATTTCTATAATACACCATGTAATAAACAACAATACCAATTTGTCATTCATTGGCTTACTGTTCAGTGATCGTCAGCCTAAGAAAAGTCAAATAATCCCCCCCCCCAGGCAATACAAGGGCAAAGAAGTCCACAAAAAAAAAAGGGAGGGAGGGGGCATGTGGAGTCATTCTTCCTATTAGAAGAAGTTAAAGCAGAAGGCTTCCTGGGAAGGTCTGAAGGTGAATTCTTGCTGACTAGGAGACGGCGCTTCTGTTGTCTTATCGGAGGATTGCTGAGCATCGGCAGGAGCAGGACTCGGTGCGGTGTTCCTCGAGGATCTGTGATTACTCTTCCGGTAAACCTTGCTGCTGTTCTGTCTCGCTGTCAGAGTCACTTCAGTCATCTTTGCCGATTTAGCAGCTGTAAGAAATAATAATAAAAATACAGTCAAAGGTCAGGGTTCAAATAAACAAAAGCTGGAGGGTCTATTAACTGTTTGCCTATAGCACAAAAAAAACAAAAACAGAATAGTTCGTGAGGGGAGGGTTCATGATAAGGCAACAGAATTGGAGGTCGGGATATGAGGATGGGAGTGTCATTGTTGCTTTTCCTCTCCCAAAAGGTTTAGGTAAGAAGACCAGACAATGCCGAGTACTCAGCTGGTATATCTATATAGACACACACACACTTAAAGGGTTACTCCGCTGCTAGACATCTTATCCCCTATCCAAAAGGATAGGGGATAAGATGCCTGATCCTGGAGGTCCCACTGCGTTCTAAACAAACGTCGGGTTCCTGTGGCAGTGGTCGTGACATCCCAACCACGCCCCTTGTGCTGTCATGCCACGCCCCCTCAATTCATTTCTATGGGAGGGGGTGTGTTGGCTGACACGTCCCCTTCAATAGACATAAATGGAAGGGGCGTGGTGTGACTGCACAAGGGGGCAGGCCGTGACGTCACAATCACGGCCTCCGGCTCCGAGCGTTCTGAACAAAATGTTCAGAACACTCGAGCACCGGAGTATCCCTTTAAGCAGTATGCCTATGTCATCAACTGAATGCCCCCCTATTCCTAAGTACACTGCTCACAAAAATAAGGGGAACACTAATTTAACACATCCTAGATCTGAATGAATGAACTAAATCGTAAGAAATACTTTCGTCTTTACATAGTTGAATTCGCTGACAACAAAATCCCACAAAAATTATCAATGGAAATCAAATTTATCAACCCATGGAGGTCTGGATATGGAGTCACTCAAAATCACAGTGGAAAACCACACTACAGGCTGATCCAACTTTATGTAATGTCCTTAATACAAGTCACAATGAGGCTCAGTAGTGTGTGTGGTCTGTTTCTGACCGTTTGAATGGACACATGCACATTTGTGGCCTGCTGGAGGTCATTTTGCAGGGCTCTGGCAGGGCTCTGGCAGGGCTCATCCTTGCACAAAGGCGGAGGTAGCGGTCCTGCTGCTGGGTTGTTGCCCTCCTACGGCCTCCTCCACATCTCCTGATGTACTGGCCTGTCTCCTGGTAGCGCCTCCATGCTCTGGACACTGACAGACACAGCAAACCTTCTTGTCACAGCTCTCATTGATGTGCCATCCTGGATGAGCTGCACTACCTGAGCCACTTGTGTGGATTGTAGACTCCGTCTCATGCTACCACTCGAGTGAAAGCACCACCAGCATTCAAAAGTGACCAAAACATCAGCCAGGAAGCATAGGAACTAAGAAGTGGTCTGTGGTCACCACCTGCAGAACCACTCCTTTATTGGGGGGGATGTCTTGCTAATTGCCTATAATTTCCACCTGTTGTCTGTTCCATTTGCACAACAGCATGTGAAATTGATTGTCAATCAGTGTTGCAGTGTATTAACAGAAATAAGTAATGCAACTGTTAGATTTAAGGGCAACAATAGTGTGCGTCACCCAGGTAGATATAAGATCCCTTTGAATTTCCTCACATCCTATAAAACCTAACTGGTATCACACAGTTAACCTAAAATCTAAAACCAGAAAATGGGATATATTTTCATGTGTGCCTCTACTATATATCTACATAGCTATTGTTATTTGTTTTTCATTGCCTGTATATTTTTCATATGTTTTTATTCACACTTATATGGCACTTGTGCACCTAACGTGGTTGTCTAACTATATGTATGCACTGTTCACTTTGTGATTTTTTCAAATCTTTTGGCATTGTGTCCTTTGTTAGTTTTAACATTTTTGTATGAAGCAGTTACCTTTTTATCAGACATATTTATTACAACAGAACTTTCACCCCAGTATCCACTTATTGCGTTTCAATTTACTTTCAATTACTCTGAGATATACATTAATTCTTCTATTCTGTCTTTGTATGTATTCTAATACTATTTTTAAATATATTTTTGTGAGTTTTTTTTAGTTAACTTATGTATCATTATTTTTGTGGGGGGCTTATATGTTGGGGCGCTTTTAGGTGTATATATTGTGTTTCGTTATTCACAACTTGCAATACATTGAAATTGAGCCTGCGTTTAGAAAGGATTTTATTGGTTCATATATATATATTTATTATGTAGTAAATTTGAGTAGCCATATTAGTCCAGTGATGCAGATGCAAATCAAAAAATGTTGCAGTATCTTGTAATACCTTTTTTATTGGACTAACAGGATTTTGTAGAGAAGCTTTCGGGATTCCTCCCTTTATCAAGTCCAAAGCAAATCTAAGCAGAAGACACAGGTTACATCTCACAAATATGCAGGGGTTAAAGGGGTTCTCCGGTGCGCACACATCTTATCCCCTATCCAAAGGATAGGGGATAAAATGCCTGATCGCAGGAGTCCCGCAGCTGGGGACCCCCGTGATCATGCACGCGGCACCCCGTTTGTAATCAGTTTGTATCACGCCCCCTCCAGTAGGCTTGCATTGAGGGGCGGAGCATGACATAAACACGGGGGCGGAGGCGTGACGTCACACACCGCCGGCCCTGTAGTCGCCCGTAATCAGACCCAGAGCGAACACGCTCCGGGGACTGATTACAAATGGGGTACCGCGTGCATGATCGCAGGCGTCCCGAGCGGCGGGACTCCCGCGATCAGGCATCTTATCCCCTATCCTTTGGATAGGGGATAAGATGTGTAAGCACTGGAGAACCCCTTTAAGATAATAGATGTGGAGAATTCACACTAAGATGGGCCATAGGCTATAGGAACATAGACTAAATAGATTTATTTAGTTTATGTTCCCATAACAGGACAATTTATGGCCCATCTAAGTGTGAAATCTCCACATCTATTGTCTTAACCCCTGCAGATTTGTGAGATGTAACCTGTGTCTTCTGCTTGTGAGCTTAGATTTGCTTTGGACTTGATAAAGGGAGGAATCCCGAAAGATTCTCTACAAAATTCTGTTAGTCCAATAAAAAAGGAATTACAAGATACTGCAACATTTTATGATTTGCATCTATATTTATTATATAATAAACATACATACACACATTTATATCTATCTATATATACACACACGCACACACACTATATAACCTGGCTATATGGCACTAACTTACCAGCTGAGAAGCTATAAAGTGAAAGCAGAAGTCTGCCCTGGGACTCTTGCTACAAGGTTCCAACTGAGGAAGAACTACAATACATACGAAAAATCCTGACCAGCAAAGAGAGCGATGCTCCTAGGTGCAGCCGGTGTCTGATATCGGGTGGCCCTGCTCCGCTGAGAATTTCAGCAAGGAAAGTTCTTGCAGAATTTTTGCAGTGTGCATGGGCCCTTATGGTGTTTAGGCTGCTTTCACACTATGAACATTCATCCGTTATTAAATGTCCGTTTTTTTGTGTGAAAATGGATGTATAATAAGGGATGAAATAACGTGTGCTGACAACTGCATAAATATTCATCCGTTAAGACCTGTTATAACAGACTTCAACAGCCAGGACTACTACAGACGTCTGCTGACACTATGCGCTGCTAATAGAAATACTTTTCATTCATAGCGCTGCAGGGGTATATGTATATAGAAGCGCTGGGGGGGAGCAGACATATATGGGGAGATTTATGAAAACCTGTCCAGGGGAAAAGTTGCTGAGCTGCCCATAGCAACCAATCACATCACTTTTTTCATTTTTAACAAGGCTTCTGCAAAGTGAAAGAAGCGATCTGATTGGTTGCTATGGGCAACTCAGCAACTTTTCCTTTGCACAGGTTTTGATAAATCTCCCCCATGGTGTTATCTGCCCCCCACAGCGCATCTATATACATATGCCAGCACTGCGCTATGAATGAAAATTATTCCTATCAGCAGCATCGTGCCGGCCAATGCTGCTGCTAGAATGCTTTTCATCCATAGCGCAGCAGTGACATATGTATATAGATGGCTGTGCTGCGAGGGAACATTATACATACGCTGCGGGGGGTATATATTTATTAATGCGCCGGTGGGGGATACATTATACTTGCGCTGGTGGGTGGTATACATTTATTAATGCGCTGAAGAGGGCATATTATTAAAGCGCTAGGCTAGATATATAGGCTGTATGTCTGCCCCCCACCCCCTGCAGCGCTATATATCTTGCCCCCCAAAGAGCTTTTAATATACACACGGCCCCCTGCTACTCACAATGTTCATTTTTAAATCCCCCGGCAGGAGCCCTGAATGGCTCCTCAGTACCGGCCATTCAGGGCTGCCAGCGGGGGATTTAAAAATGAAAGTTAAAACACACAATACATCGCAGGGTTGTGGAGCTTGCCGCCCGCTCCCCTGCTTAATAACTTCTGATCGCATCGAGTCTCAGAAGTGAAACCCGGTGCGATCAATCCCTCAGCCCCTGTACTACAACCCCCATCATGGAACAGACTCTGTTCTATGATGGGGGTAGTAGTACAAACACTAATGTAGTAATAACGTATATTGTAAACCAGGTGCAAACGGATGACATAAAGGCTCATCCGTTTGCCATAGACTTCAATGTTAAAAATAACGTCCGTTAATTTACCCGTTTCTTGTGACGGGCGAAAAATTATGTTCCGTTATTTCTCCCATCACAACTAACGGCCGTTATTCATGACGGACTATAACGAGTCATAACGGGTAATAAAAAAATACCACAGACTTGAATGGGATTGTTTAACGGCCGTTTAACATGGGTTTTCTGACGGAAGTTTGTAACAGATTCATTTTTATAGTGTGAAAGCAGCCTTAAAAGGTGGAGCACTTTACTTTCACATACACCTCCTATTTAATCCTTCACCTTTCCTCATTCTCAAATGTAGAGTAAACAGACAACTAAGGCCTCAGAGACAGTGGGCTGCACATCATGTAAAGTCCTCACCGTGTTCTAGTACTCACCGGCCTGCATCAGTCGCAGCTGTTTGATCCTCTCCTCTTCCATCTTGTGACGGTAATCCCCGAACATTACCCGCATGACTTGCCGTTTCTTTACTAATGGTACTTTTTCACTACGCAGAGTCTTTATTGCACGTAGCGCTTCTTCCGCTACCAACAGGAAAGATATAAACATAATCATAGAAAATTATTACCGTATGCATAACCATTATACTGAGACCACAATACTGATCAGCCAAAATGTTTACTCCTTTAAAAACGATGGTCTCCAAACTGTGGCCCTCCAGGTGTTGCAAAACTACAACTCCCAGTATGCCCGGACCGCCGTTGGCTGTCCAGGCATGATGGGAGTTGTAGTTTTGCAACACCTGGGGGGCCACAGTTTGGAGACCGCAGCTAAGGGATGGTGCAGGAGGGCAGTCAGTATTACTCTGTGAACCAAAACAGAGAGCCCCCTCCCAATTTGCTCATATGAAATGAGTAACTTACACTCCCAAAAATGTGCCCATTTTCTGCTCTACCGTTGTAATGAAGAAAAAGGTGTCCCTGTAGCAGAATGTGACACAGGGACACTCGATTCTGCTTTAAAACCCATCTCCCTCTCACTCCCTAACCCTATTCCTAACCCCTAACCTCTAATCTTAACCCCTAATTCTATCTCACTATTCCTAACCCCTATTCCTAACCCCTAACCCAAATCCTAACCCCTAATCCTATCCCCCTAACCTCTAATCCTAACCCCTTATTCCTAACCCCTAATCCTATCCCCTAATCCTATCCCCCTAACCTCTAATCCTAACCCCTAACCTCTAATCCTATCCCCTTATTCCTAACCCCTAACCTCTAATCCTAACCCCTAACCTCTAATCCTATCCCCTAACCCTTATCCCTAATCCTAACCCCTAGGAGCTCAGGTCACATTCGGCTACAGGTCACAGTTTTTCTTTTCACTTCACCGGCAAGTCACTTGACCTGTGACATTGGACTCTTCCTTCCAGTAACACCCTAACTGGGTATACCGGACGTCATTGGAAGGAAAAGTCTGATTACCCAAAAAGAAGATGTTCGTTGGGCAAACAATTCTCACCTTGTTTGGGAGTAGACTTCTGACGCTGTAGTCCTATTTCAAGCTGCTCCACACACCAATCCAGCTCCCTCCGCAGTTCATCGGCTCCTGACTAGGGAAAAAGCAGAACATTACTCAAAGAGTGTCGTTTGCGGCCACAGGTACTGCATCCCTGGTACTGCAGCTGAACACCATTCACATGCTGCAATTCCGGCTAAAAACAGGTACGGCGCTGTTTCTGGAAGAAAGAATCCATGTTTTTCTATTCCTGCACAACGCTTTGAAAATAATGCAGTTTAAGAAACAACATCTTTCTGTTCAGTAAAATGTTAAAATTACTCTACAACCTGCAAACTAGGGATATCCTGACACTGGTATCGGAGCAGATACTAGTATACGGACTTGTAGGCCAGCAAATGTCCCCAATAACTGTTGATGGCGCGGACATCATCAGTGTCCGCCAATAGGTCCCCTCCATTAACCCCTTAAAGGAGATCTCCGGTGAAAAATAACTTATCCCCTATGCAAAGGATAGGGGATAAGTAGCTCATCGCAGGGGGTCTGACCGCTAGAGCCCCCCACAAACACCAGGACAGGACCTGGTCCTCAGTAAGTAGCGCATGCAGCCGGCACGCATTCCATTCATTCCTATGGGAGTGCCAAAAAGACCCGAGTACAGCTCTCGGCACCATCGGCGCTCCCATAGGAATGAATGGAGCGCGTGCTATCTACCGGTAGCTACTTATCCCGTATTATGTGGATAGGGCACAAGTTGATGTTCACCAGAGTACTCCTTTAAAGACGCCACCAGTTTTTACCAATTTTTCAAATCTGGCCAATGTCTCTTAAAGTTGTAATAACTTTGACATGCTTTTACACATTTACAAATCTGTTTAACTTTCTGGAGCAGGTGATATATATAAAAAACAATTTTTTCCCTGGATAACCCCTTTAATTAGGAGTGTCCGTGGGGCCTCCTGTTCGACTTTCGCATAAGGGTTCACAAAATTTAGAGCCACCTCTGCTGTCACATGACATAAAAAGTATTGGTAATTGTCCAATTTAGAAAAACTCAGTATTAGTAGGTACGGGTGCCATGGTTCCTGCAGCAAGGCATGGTTCTAGCCCAAGCTTAGCAATCCTATTCAGTGGTGGTCCTACAGGGACCAGCCCATGCATTCTCTTCTCCTAAAACCCATGATCCTACCTTAGGTTCTTCCTTCTGTGGTGGGACTGGCCCGGTGTTTTTTCTACCTTCCTCCACTTTGTTTTGCACCTGAGCAAGCGTGTTCTTAGACTTGGACTTTTTTTTCTTCTTCTTCTTTGGGGAGTCTGCAGTATTTTTTTCTAAATCTTCGGTCTTTTCAGTCGGATCATCTGTCATCCCTGAGGTACTGGCTGCATTGCCTAAGTTACAGCTGTTCTGGGACAAACTTTCATGTACAACTCCCGGAGCCACATGTTCAGCACTCGCCACCGCAGAGCTCTCTGAAGTGCTACATGCCTCTTCTGTGATCTGGAAGCTGAAGGTGAACTGGGATCCACTATCTAGACATACGTCACCATCCTGCTGGCTAGTCTGTGTACAATTCGTCTCCTTGGCATGATCTTCCGTTCCATCCTTAGGGATACCCTCTGTATCCTGCTGTTCTTGATCAGGGAAGAAGTTAAAGGTAAAATCTCCACTAGAAGGGGTGAACCAGTGCCCAGCACCACTCTGTACATCCTTAGAACTCTTTCTATAGACGACACTTTGGGTTTCCTGGGCAGCCACTTGTTGAATCTTTGGTTCTGAGGAATTATTGGCTTAAAAAGGAAAGAAAGTTCATTAGTGAGCAATTGTTAATAGGATTCTATTAATTGCAGGAGACTAGAGGAATCAATCAGATCACCAAAAGGTGTTCTCCTGCTGGGATCCCCAGTGATCAGCTAGATCAGTGTTTCCCAACATGGGTGCCTCCAGCTGTTGCAAAACTACAACTCCCACCATGCCCGGACAGCCGTTGGCTGTCCGGGCATGCTGGGAGTTGTAGTTTTGCAACAGCTGAAGGCACCCTGGTTGGGAAACACTGAGCTAGATAATAAAGAGAAACCCGGGGTGGGATTTACATACTATATCTCCTGAAACTGTGCCACCCCCAGAAAGTCCTTATAATATACACATTAGACCTAAAATTCAATATACACTGTGCCCCCATATATGAATTATACACTGTGCCCTTATATATATGTAAATTATACTGTGCCCCAATATATGAATTATACACTGTGCCCTTATATATATGTAAATTATACTGTGCCCCCATATATATGAATTATACACTGTGCCCCCATATATGAATGATACACTGTGCCCTTATATATATATGTAAAATATACTGTGTCCCAATATATGAATTATACACTGTGCCCATATATATATATATATATATGTATGTGTGTGTGTGTGTGTGTGTGTGTGTGTGTAAATTAAAGTGTCCCCATATATGAATTATACACTGTGCCCATATATATATATATATATATATATATGTAAATTATACTGTGCCCCCATACATGAATTATACACTCTGTCCCATATATATTTATATGTAAATTATAGTGTCCCATATATGAATTATACACTGTGCCCTTATATATATGTAAATTATAGTGATCCCATATATGAATTATACACTGTGCCCTTATATATATGTAAATTATACTGTGCCCCATATATGAATTACGGTATACATTGTACCCTTATATATATGTAAATTATACTGTGTCCCAATATATGAATTATACACTGTGCCCATATATATATATATATATATGTGTGTAAATTAAAGTGTCCCCATATATGAATTATACACTGTGTCCTTATATATATGTAAATTATACAGTGTTCCCATATATGAATTATACACTGTGCCCTTATATATATGTAAATTATACTGTGCCCCCATATATGAATTATACACTGTGCCCTTATATATATGTAAATTATACAGTGTTCCCATATATGAATTATACACTGTGCCCTTATATATATGTAAATTATACAGTGTTCCCATATATGAATTATACACTGTGCCCTTATATATATGTAAATTATACAGTGTTCCCATATATGAATTATACACTGTGCCCATATATATGTAAATTATACTGTGACCCCATATATGAATTATACACTGTGCCTATATATATATATATATATATATATATATATATATAAAAATTATACAGTGTCCCCATATATTAATTACACACTGTGACCCCGTATATGAATTATACACTGTGTCCTTATATATGAATATATCATGCCCCATATATGAATTTCTTAATATACTGTGCCTTTATAATTATACACTATGCCCCCATATATGAATTATACATTGTGCCCCCAATATAAATTAATATACCATACCTATTTATGAATTAATTAATACATTGTGTACATAGATATTTACCTTCCTCTCTGGGTGCTGATCTTGCCCCAGCTAGCCAGGCATGGCAAACAGATATGGACGCAGTCAGTATGATTATGTAATCCCACTACCTATGTCCTACAGGGTGTGCAAAGTGGTGGTGCCAGAAGCTTAGGGCTCCTGTACATCGACGACCACTGATAATTCATTTGCTGTTCTTTCAACCACCCACCCCTAATAAAGCATTACACCTCAATGAGCATGTGTAATGCAGGACAGGCCCTTCAGAGTAGGAGATGCTCTTTATAGCTGTGCTACTGTGGATCCTGAACAAGGGAACCCTCTTTGATGAAGGGGTACTCCGGTGGAAAAAAAATGTAAATCAACTGTTGCCAGGAAGTTAAACAAATTTGTTAATTAATTATATTAAAAAATCTTTACCCTTCCAGTACTTCTTAGCAGCTGTATGCTACAGAGGAAATTCTTGTCTTTTTGAATTTCTTTTTTGTCTTGTCCACAGTGCTCTCTGCTGACACCTCTGTCCGTGTCAGGTACTGTCCAGAGCAGCATAGGTTTCCTATGGGGATTTTCTCCTGCTCTGGACAGTTCCTGATACGGGCATCAGGTGTCAGCAGAGAGCACTGTGGACAAGACAAGAAAGAAATTCAAAAAGAAAAGAATTTCCTCTGTAGCATACAGCTGCTAAAAAGTACTGGAAGGGTAAAGATATTTTAATAGAAGTAATTTACTAAATCTGTAACTTTCTGGCACCAGTTGATAAAAAAAAAAAATATATATATATATATATATATAATAATAATAATAATAATAATAATAAATATATATATATATATATATATATATGTGTGTGTGTTTTCCACCGGAGTACTCTTTTAACTTAGAATTCGCTATAGGCCACACATGGGCAGGCTTGCTACTGAAGGAGTGAAAACTCTAAGCTATCTACATGACTCCTATACAAACGAAGGGCTATAACCATGAGCGTACACTAGTTACTACACTCACCTGCTTGTTCTTGCGTCCGTCTCTCCTCCGCCATCTTAAGACGGTAATTTCCAAATACTTGGTTCATCACCTGCCTCTTCTTAACAAAGGGAGCTTTCCGAGAGAGGAGGACTCGCAGGACCCGTTGAGTGTCTGCAACTATAATATAGATATAGTCTTAAAGGGGTACTCCACTGCTCAGTGTTTGGAACAAACTGTTTGTTCCAAACGCTGAGCAGCGGACTACCCCTCTAAAGTCAAAGAAACCGTAGACTACCTTTACATAATGTGAACTCTGCTTCAGATTATGTTCCCTTATGGGTCAGGGAGTTTTTAGGTGGTGCTTAAACCTTCTAATGTGCTTGCAATAAAACATCCAACGTAGAAAATAGAAGAAATACGAAGGTAGTCACTCACCATTAAATTCTTCAGTCTTTAGTTGCAATACAAAAGTGCACAAATACTTCCCGGAGAGGCGCTTTTGTGAAGACACCAGGGTCTGGCAGGCTCAGCGCTTGCTGTAATCAGATGACAGCCGTTTCAAGTGATTCACACACTTCAAAAGATCTGCTGAATCACGTGAAACGGCCGTCATCTGATTACAGCAAGCGCTGAGCCTGCCAGCCCCTGGCATCTGCACAAAAGCGCCTCTCCGGGAAGTGTTTGTGCACTTTTGTATTGCAACTAAAGAATTTAATGGTGAGTGACTACCTTCGTATTTCTTCTATTTTCTATGCTGGATGTATATTATTGATATAATAGAATATAAATGATCATATGAATAGACCATTTGTTTTTGTTTTTCGCCTGTCACAGCCTTCAGTAGTATTCAAAGTTGAAAGGCACTTTTTTGGGTTTATTCTCCCACACAAGGCCATAGGCTGTGCGTGGTGAAGTGAATGCTGCAATACCAACAGCCCACCCATGCACAAGAGGGGCGCTGTATTTGGAATAAAGCAGCCATGTTCTTCTAATCTCATAAACGCCCTTTAAACTTTTTAGGATTCAGCCATGGCGAATCAAATCGCCAAAAAGATTGGCACCAATAGTTTGAAGATAACCTATATTAACTGCATATACTTTACAACGTGATTCTATCCTGCCAATTGTGAACCTATGCATGTATATAGGAGTACTGTATATACAACAATACCATAATACAGAGATTGCCAACCTGTTCCTCTCCCCAGGGATTGTTAAAAAAAAAAAAAAAAACTAACAGGTGCTGCCAAAATATAAAAAATAACCTATACTTACCCCAATCCCATGCCACTTTGATGGCACCCAGTCCTCCCCACTTATTTCTACTTCCAATGAAATGAGGAACCTGCAGGAACTGCTCACAGCGGTGACCTACCTCTGCCAATGACTGGCTGAGCAGACAGTTCCTGCAGGGTAGGCACGTCATCAGAAGAAGCGTAGAGGACCAGGTGGCGTTGGGACTGCAGTGGCGAGGGATCTGGGTAGGTCACCGCTGTGACTCTTGGGCATGCTGGGAGTTGTAGTTTTGCAACAGCTGGAGGTACACCAGTTGGGAAACACTAGTCTAGGATCACATCACACACTGACCTTGTCTAGGAGTTGGATTGCGGCGCAAAAGTCCAGTTTCCAGCTGATTGATACACCAATTTAACTCATCTTCAAACGTCCCTTTCGGAGCCTGAGAATGGAACATCAATTGTTTCAATCGATTCGGTTAAAGGGGTACTCTGGTGGAAAACTTTTTTTTTTTTTTTTTTAAATCAACTGGTACCAGAAAGACTTGTAAATTATTTCTATTAAAAAATCTTAATCCTTCCAGTACTTATTAGGTGCTGAATACTACAGAGGAAATGCTTTTCTTTTTGGAACACAGAGCTCTCTGCTGACATCATGACCACAGTGTTCTCTGCTGACTTCATGATCACATTGCTCTCTGCTGACACCTTTGTCCATTTCAGGAACTGTCCAGAGCAGCATATGTTTTCTATTGGGATTTTCGCCTATTCTGGACAGTTCCTAAAATGGACAAAGATGTCAGCAGAGAGCACTGTGCTCGTGATGTCAGCAGAGAGCTCTGTGTTCCAAAAAGAAAATAATTTCCTCTGTAGTAATCAACAGCTAATAAGTACTGGAAGGATTAAGCTTTTTTAAAAGAAGTAATTTACAAATCTGTTTAGCTTTCTGGCACAGGTTGATTTAAAAAAAAAAAAAATAATGTTTTCCACCGGAGTACTCCTTTAAAGATTAACAACTCATTAATGTGGGGCTGTGGCGTCTGGGTGGAAGGAGGACTACAAGTTACAGGAAACAGGAGACTCTAGTATCTGTTTTGGTATCTGTATGTATTTAGGGTGCTCTGCATTTATTTAGGGGGTCTTCTCTAGGGTAAGTGTCTAGGGGGTCTGCTCTGGGGTCTCTTTTTTTGGGAGGTCTTGTCTGCGATCTGTATTTATTTAGGGAGGTCTGGTTTAGGGTATTTATATGTATCATGAGTCTTGCCTGGGGTCTGTATTTATATAGGAGAGGTCTTCTCTGGGGTCTGTTTTAAGGGTACCTACATTTATTAACGGGTCTGTTTTTATTTGGGGGCCTGCTCTAGGGTCTAAATTTAAGGGGTCTGCTCCTGGGTCTGTAATTATTTTAGGAGGTCTGCTTTGAGGTTTGGAGGTTCTGTATTTAATTTATTTAGGGAGGAATGCTCTCTTGGTCAGATTTATTTAGGGAGTCTGTTTTAGGGTCTAAATTTAAGGGGGTTTGTAATTATTTTGGGAGAACTGCTCTGGGGGTCAAAATTTATTTAAGAGGTCTTCATTTATTTAGAGGCTGTATATATATTTTTTTTTTTTTTACAGAGGTCTGCATTTATTTAGGGGGTCTACTCTACTGTCTGTAATTATTTAGGGGGTATTGTCTGGTGTCTGCTTATTACAGAGGTTTATTTACATAGGGAGGTCTCCTCTGGGGTCGGGTATATATTTAGGGGGTGTACATTTTATTTATGGTGTGCAGTCTGAAGGGGTCTGCTCTACTGTCAGAAAGTGTTCTTTCTGGGGGGCTATATTTATGTAGAGTGTATGGTCGGGCGGGAGTGGGGTAGTCTGTATTAGTTTAAGGGGTCACTTCTAAAAGGCTGTGCATTGTAAAAGTCAGTAAAATCTCCTTTTTAGAAACAGGCCCATAACTCACCTCCTCCATGCCGGCGTTATACTATTCCACCCCAGGATGCTCTCATAGCAGCGCTGAGTGAATGGTTCAGAAAAATAAAACAGAATCACAATTTCCATATAAAACCATCATAGAGTAGACAATACAGCGTGTATTCCCCACCTCGAGTACACCCTGCATGCTGGGACTTCTGGTTCTCACATGTCCCTAACAATGCAGTAGTATAAACAAATAGAAACATGTGATAAACCTATACACACCATACATACACACACAATACATAAACATATACATACACACAATACATAAACATATACACAATACAATACATTCACACACATACAATATATATACACACACAATACTTTGATAAACATATACCCACACCATACATACATACACACAATACATACATACACACACACACAATACATTGATAAACATATACACACTATACATACACATTTACACAATATATACATACACACACAGATAAACATTTACACACACACCATACAGAAACATATACACACATTACATACATACACACACACAATACATTGATGAACCTATACACACCATACATTGATAAACACACAATATATACACATACAATTTCATAAACATATACACACCATACATAAACATAACTACATACATATACAGACAATACATTGATAAACATATAAACACACCCCATACATACAAACAATACATAAACCTATACACACAATACATACACATATACACACACCATACACCATATATAAACATAACTACATACATATACAGACAATACATCCATACTGTACCATATATACACAATACATACATATACAGACAATACATACATACTGTACCATATATACACAATACATACATATACAGACAATACATACATACTGTACCATATATACACAATACATACATATACAGACAATACATCCATACTGTACCATATATACACAATACATACATATACAGACAATACATCCATACTGTACCATATATACACAATACAATACATACATACTGTACCATATATACACAATACATACATATACAGACAATACACACATACTGTACCATATATACACAATACATACATATACAGACAATACACACATACTGTACCATATATACACAATACATACATATACAGACAATACATCCATACTGTACCATATATACACAATACAATACATACATACTGTACCATATATACACAATACATACATATACAGACAATACACACATACTGTACCATATATACACAATACATACATATACAGACAATACACACATACTGTACCATATATACACAATACATACATATACAGACAATACATCCATACTGTACCATATATACACAATACATACATATACAGACAATACATACATACGGTACCATATATACACAATACATACATATACAGACAATACACACATACTGTACCATATATACACAATACATACATATACAGACAATACACACATACTGTACCATATATACACAATACATACATATACAGACAATACATACATACTGTACCATATATACACAATACATATACAGACAATACATCCATACTGTACCATATATACACAATACATACATATACAGACAATACATCCATACTGTACCATATATACACAATACATATACAGACAATACATCCATACTGTACCATATATACACAATACATACATATACAGACAATACACACATACTGTACCATATATACACAATACATACATATACAGACAATACATCCATACTGTACCATATATACACAATACATACATATACAGACAATACACACATACTGTACCATATATACACAATACATCCATATACAGACAATACACACATACTGTACCATATATACACAATACATCCATATACAGACAATACACACATACTGTACCATATATACACAATACATACAATACATCCATACTGTACCATATATACACAATACATACATATACAGACAATACACACATACTGTACCATATATACACAATACATCCATATACAGACAATACACACATACTGTACCATATATACACAATACATACATATACAGACAATACATCCATACTGTACCATATATACACAATACATACATATACAGACAATACATACATACTGTACCATATATACACAATACATACATATACAGACAATACATACATACTGTACCATATATACACAATACATACATATACAGACAATACATCCATACTGTACCATATATACACAATACAATACATACATACTGTACCATATATACACAATACATACATATACAGACAATACATCCATACTGTACCATATATACACAATACAATACATACATACTGTACCATATATACACAATACATACATATACAGACAATACACACATACTGTACCATATATACACAATACATACATATACAGACAATACACACATACTGTACCATATATACACAATACATACATATACAGACAATACATCCATACTGTACCATATATACACAATACATACATATACAGACAATACATACATACTGTACCATATATACACAATACATACATATACAGACAATACATACATACTGTACCATATATACACAATACATACATATACAGACAATACATACATACTGTACCATATATACACAATACATACATATACAGACAATACATACATACTGTACCATATATACACAATACATACATATACAGACAATACATACATACTGTACCATATATACACAATACATACATATACAGACAATACATACATACTGTACCATATATACACAATACATACATATACAGACAATACACACATACTGTACCATATATACACAATACATACATATACAGACAATACATACATACTGTACCATATATACACAATACATACATATACAGACAATACACACATACTGTACCATATATACACAATACATACATATACAGACAATACACACATACTGTACCATATATACACAATACATACATATACAGACAATACATACATACTGTACCATATATACACAATACATACATATACAGACAATACATACATACTGTACCATATATACACAATACATACATATACAGACAATACATACATACTGTACCATATATACACAATACATACATATACAGACAATACACACATACTGTACCATATATACACAATACATACATATACAGACAATACACACATACTGTACCATATATACACAATACATACATATACAGACAATACATCCATACTGTACCATATATACACAATACATACATATACAGACAATACATACATACGGTACCATATATACACAATACATACATATACAGACAATACACACATACTGTACCATATATACACAATACATACATATACAGACAATACATACATACTGTACCATATATACACAATACATATACAGACAATACATCCATACTGTACCATATATACACAATACATACATATACAGACAATACATCCATACTGTACCATATATACACAATACATATACAGACAATACATCCATACTGTACCATATATACACAATACATACATATACAGACAATACACACATACTGTACCATATATACACAATACATACATATACAGACAATACATCCATACTGTACCATATATACACAATACATACATATACAGACAATACACACATACTGTACCATATATACACAATACATCCATATACAGACAATACACACATACTGTACCATATATACACAATACATCCATATACAGACAATACACACATACTGTACCATATATACACAATACATACATATACAGACAATACACACATACTGTACCATATATACACAATACATACATATACAGACAATACACACATACTGTACCATATATACACAATACATACATATACAGACAATACACACATACTGTACCATATATACACAATACAATACATACATACTGTACCATATATACACAATACATACATATACAGACAATACATACATACTGTACCATATATACACAATACAATACATACATACTGTACCATATATACACAATACATACATATACAGACAATACATACATACTGTACCATATATACACAATACAATACATACATACTGTACCATATATACACAATACATACATATACAGACAATACATACATACTGTACCATATATACACAATACATACATATACAGACAATACACACATACTGTACCATATATACACAATACATACATATACAGACAATACATCCATACTGTACCATATATACACAATACATACATATACAGACAATACATACATATGGTACCATATATACACAATACATACATATACAGACAATACACACATACTGTACCATATATACACAATACATACATATACAGACAATACATACATACTGTACCATATATACACAATACATATACAGACAATACATCCATACTGTACCATATATACACAATACATACATATACAGACAATACATCCATACTGTACCATATATACACAATACATACATATACAGACAATACATCCATACTGTACCATATATACACAATACATACATATACAGACAATACACACATACTGTACCATATATACACAATACATACATATACAGACAATACACACATACTGTACCATATATACACAATACATACATATACAGACAATACACACATACTGTACCATATATACACAATACATACATATACAGACAATACATCCATACTGTACCATATATACACAATACATACATATACAGACAATACACACATACTGTACCATATATACACAATACATCCATATACAGACAATACACACATACTGTACCATATATACACAATACATCCATATACAGACAATACACACATACTGTACCATATATACACAATACATACATATACAGACAATACACACATACTGTACCATATATACACAATACATACATATACAGACAATACACACATACTGTACCATATATACACAATACATACATATACAGACAATACACACATACTGTACCATATATACACAATACAATACATACATACTGTACCATATATACACAATACATACATATACAGACAATACATACATACTGTACCATATATACACAATACAATACATACATACTGTACCATATATACACAATACATACATATACAGACAATACATACATACTGTACCATATATACACAATACAATACATACATACTGTACCATATATACACAATACATACATATACAGACAATACATACATACTGTACCATATATACACAATACATACATATACAGACAATACACACATACTGTACCATATATACACAATACATACATATACAGACAATACACACATACTGTACCATATATACACAATACATACATATACAGACAATACACACATACTGTACCATATATACACAATACATACATATACAGACAATACACACATACTGTACCATATATACACAATACATACATATACAGACAATACACACATACTGTACCATATATACACAATACATACATATACAGACAATACACACATACTGTACCATATATACACAATACAATACATACATACTGTACCATATATACACAATACATACATATACAGACAATACATACATACTGTACCATATATACACAATACATACATATACAGACAATACATACATACTGTACCATATATACACAATACAATACATACATACTGTACCATATATACACAATACATACATATACAGACAATACATACATACTGTACCATATATACACAATACATACATATACAGACAATATATACATACTGTACCATATATACACAATACAATACATACATACTGTACCATATATACACAATACATACATATACAGACAATACATACATACTGTACCATATATACACAATACATACATATACAGACAATACATACATACTGTACCATATATACACAATACATACTGTACCATATATACACAATACAATACATACATACTGTACCATATATACACAATACATACATATACAGACAATACACACATACTGTACCATATATACACAATACATACATATACAGACAATACACACATACTGTACCATATATACACAATACATACATATACAGACAATACACACATACTGTACCATATATACACAATACATACATATACAGACAATACACACATACTGTACCATATATACACAATACATACATATACAGACAATACACACATACTGTACCATATATACACAATACATACATATACAGACAATACATCCATACTGTACCATATATACACAATACATACATATACAGACAATACATCCATACTGTACCATATATACACAATACATACATATACAGACAATACATCCATACTGTACCATATATACACAATACATACATATACAGACAATACATCCATACTGTACCATATATACACAATACATACATATACAGACAATACACACATACTGTACCATATATACACAATACATCCATATACAGACAATACACACATACTGTACCATATATACACAATACATACATATACAGACAATACATACATACTGTACCATATATACACAATACATACATATACAGACAATACATCCATACTGTACCATATATACACAATACATACATATACAGACAATACATACATACTGTACCATATATACACAATACAATACATACATACTGTACCATATATACACAATACATACATATACAGACAATACATACATACTGTACCATATATACACAATACATACATATACAGACAATACATCCATACTGTACCATATATACACAATACATACATATACAGACAATACATCCATACTGTACCATATATACACAATACATACATATACAGACAATACATCCATACTGTACCATATATACACAATACATACATATACAGACAATACACACATACTGTACCATATATACACAATACATCCATATACAGACAATACACACATACTGTACCATATATACACAATACATACATATACAGACAATACATACATACTGTACCATATATACACAATACATACATATACAGACAATACATCCATACTGTACCATATATACACAATACATACATATACAGACAATACATACATACTGTACCATATATACACAATACAATACATACATACTGTACCATATATACACAATACATACATATACAGACAATACATCCATACTGTACCATATATACACAATACAATACATACATACTGTACCATATATACACAATACATACATATACAGACAATACATACATACTGTACCATATATACACAATACATACAATACATACTGTACCATATATACACAATACATACATATACAGACAATACATACATACTGTACCATATATACACAATACATACATATACAGACAATACATCCATACTGTACCATATATACACAATACATACATATACAGACAATACACACATACTGTACCATATATACACAATACATACATATACAGACAATACATCCATACTGTACCATATATACACAATACATACATATACAGACAATACATCCATACTGTACCATATATACACAATACATACATATACAGACAATACATCCATACTGTACCATATATACACAATACATACATATACAGACAATACATACATACTGTACCATATATACACAATACATACAATACATACTGTACCATATATACACAATACATACATATACAGACAGGTAAACTTCTACCTTCCTGACAACGGGTGGTTAGAAGTGTCCGCCTGTGATTTCACTCCCCTACTGTGTTCGCTCCGTTCATCCCACCGTGTGGGAACAGAGACAAGAGCAAAAGTTCCGGCAGAAAAGCTGTGCTGCTCAGTGCAGGATTCATCCTGAAACCACAGGGACGGCACATTGTATCATCACCCTGGGATCTCCCTGGATCATATACTTTCATGTTATTCTAGGAGAGAGACTGCACTGGGGAAATGCTTAGATATATGGAAGGTGACATGTAATACACAGGGAAAACCAACCTGCAAAGACTGATGACACTCCCTACATCTACAATACAATGGGGGAGATTTATGAAAACCTGTCCAGAGGAAAAGCTGCTGAGTTGCCCATAGCAACCAATCAGATCGCTTCTTTCATTTTTCTGAAAAATGAAAGAAGCGATCTGATTGGTTGCTATGGGCAATTCAGCAACTTTTCCTCTGGACAGGTTTTAATAAATCTCCCCCACTGAGCGGCACTGCACATAAATAGTAGATATTAAGGAGGAGATTGATCAAAACTTGTACAGTAAGAGGAAGAATGGGGGGCAGTTGCCCAAAGCAATGCTTCTTCCATCTTTAAAAATGCCTCTGAAAAACTAAAGAAGCACTCTGATTGGTTGCTATGGGCAACAGCAGTGGTCTCCAAGCTGTGGAGGTCCAGATGTTAGAAAACTACAACTCCTAGCATGCCCGGACAGCTTTGCAACATAGTCGTAGCTTTGCAACACAGGGTTTCCCAACCAGGGTGCCTCCGCAAAACTACAACTCCCAGCATGCTCGGACAGCCTTCGGCTGTCCGAGCATGCTGAGAGTTTGTAGTTTTGCCTTCGGCTGTCCGAGCATGCTGAGAGTTTGTAGTTTTGCCTTCGGCTGTCCGAGCATGCTGAGAGTTTGTAGTTTTGCCTTCGGCTGTCCGAGCATGCTGAGAGTTTGTAGTTTTGCCTTCGGCTGTCCGAGCATGCTGAGAGTTTGTAGTTTTGCCTTCGGCTGTCCGAGCATGCTGAGAGTTGTAGTTTTGCAACAGCTGGAGGCACCCTGGTTGGGAGACGCCAGCACATCTACCCTTCAGCTTTTTGTATTAAGATGTCTGCTCTGCTGCTATGTATTCATCATGAAACTACATTGACCATGGGCTCACATAACCCTTGTTTGATTCCCACCCCTAAAACATAATCACGCTTTTAAAAATCCCTTTTAAACACTTTTAAAATCCCAGCCCCGGTGTGAGATACTTTGTTGTATATACAATAAATCTCTTTAGTGATATCCAAATTCTTAAAGGGTACCTCTCATCAAAAAACCTTTTGATATATTATAGATTAATGTATGCAGAATAACTTTGCAATTGCATGTTATTAAAAAATATTCTTCTTTCTATGTAATTTTCCACTTTGAAGAAATGACCACTAGGGGTCTCCCTACCAGTCCTGGCAGCAAGCATTTCAGACTCATGCTGGAGTCCTAAACACTACGAGCTGCCAGTCTGCTTTGTTCACAAAGGAGAACACTCAGAGCTGCCAGCCTGCTTTGTTCACAGCCTGTTTGGCTGTGAACAAAGCAGGCTGGCAGCTCTGAGTGTTTAGGACTCCAGCATGAGTCAGAAATGCTTGCTGACAGGACTGATCGGGAAAAATACAATAGAAAGAAGCATATTTTTCATTAACATGCTATTGGAAAGTTATTCAACATTCATTAATCTAAAATATATCAAAAGTTTATTTGTTGAGAGGTACCCTTTTATATATTAATGGTCCAGTGACCAATACACTTCTATAGGATTCAACACTCCCGTTGACACTTCGTAAATCCCGCTATTCTGCAATCCAGATTTCCGAAGTGTCAACGGGAGTGCGGAATCTCATAGAAGTGTTTTTGGCTTTCATTTCAGGCGGAATTCCGCTGGTGGAAAGTCTGCCGTGTGAATAGACCCATACACTGCTGAAATTCTGCAGGTAAAAGGGGTATACTCACACTGGCCGGGCATGATGCAGATTTTCGGCAGCAGACTTCCATGCAAAAAATCCTAACATGAGGGTCCGTTCACATGTGTGTGTATTTTTGCTGCAGATTTTGGTTTAATTTGGTTGCCAAATAATTAATATATAAACGGTCCAGTGGTCTTCGGTTCAATGGGGCTGCAGACAAGTGGACCATTAATATATAAAAAAATTGGATATCACTGATCCTTATTTATTTTAAATACAACAAAGTATCACACACATGGACTATGATTTTAAAAGCATGATTCACAAAATCGATTCTCTTAATTTAATAGAAGTTATGTTTTAGGGGTGGGAATCAAACAAGGGTTTTGTGACCCAGGGCTCAGCCCATGGTCAATGGAGTTTCATAGTATTTGACCCTAAACCACCCTTGGGGTAATTAAGTTGTATGTATCAATCACCTATAAGTCGGGGCAGACACCACTGCCAATGTCAGGGCCCGGTGCACATGGGGTCCCAAAGCAATTTGGGTTTATCTGCAACCTGGGCTTATCATTTTGGCATAGAAAGGAGGCCACTTTCATTCTTTTAAGCCCACATCTGTTTGCCACCGCCGCCCCTGCTTATAGCGCTCTTCCTTGTATTCTTCACCTTCTTCGAGAGACCAAATATAGACCAATATTCTAATCAGCCATAACTAGGGCTGGTGCAAGGATTTTTGTCACCCTAGGCAAAAAGCTAATTTTGTGCCCATTGGCCCACTCTACCTTACTTCTGGGATGACACACTGTAACAAGCCACTCTTCATGCAATTAGCTCACTACAGGAGTGACACACTGTAACAAATCTCCTCCTCATGCTGCTGGCTAAGCAAGTTGTTTGGATGCTGGTTGTCTAACTTTTTTTGCAGCGGGCAGAGTGGCGTCCCCCATCAAGAGGGCGCTCTAAGCGGCTGCCTATTTTGGCTATACGCAGAGCTGTCCCTGGCCATAATGTAAACCAGTGGGCCTCCAGCTGTGGCAAAACTACAGCTCCAAGCATGCCCGGACAGCCTTTCATGCTGGACATTGTTTTTGAAACAGCTGGAGGCACCCTGGTTGGGAGACACTGCTATAGAGCAATGCAGTAATCAGCTCACCAGGCCCCTGTGCAAGGAAAGCAGTCCTCTTCAACTTTACACACAAAAATTTAGATCCAGCAGTTTAGGTAAAAGAGGTATTTTATTTCATCCAATAAAAGCGCCATACAAGAATATGAAGTCCAAAAGCCAAGGAATGGAAAAACCAAGATGGCCGTCTTTCTGCCCACAGTGGTGACTTTCTTCAGTCAGTGATTGGCTGAGCGGGCAGTTCCTGCAGAATCGGCACATCATCGGAAGCAGGAAGAAGCATAGAGGACCAGGTGCCGTAGCGACTGCAGTGCTGGGGAATTTGGGCAAATGAGTAGATGTTGTAATAGTGTTTTCCAACCTGTGTGCCTCCAGCTGTTGCAAAAATACAACTCCCAGCGTGCCCGGACAGCCTGTGGTCTACCTTCAGCTGTTGCAAACTACAACTCCCAGCATGTCCAGACAGCCAAAGGCTGTCCGGGCATGCTGGGAGTTGTAGTTTTGCAACAGCTGGAGGCACCATTAAAACTGTAATGTCTACTACCCTCATACCTGTGCAGCGTATACGTATATAATAAGCAACAGAGAAGTCAAAGGATGATTATATTACAGTATATATATATCCTCTGGAAATCAAATGCTATGAATCTGTAATACACATGTTCTATAATCATAGCGTAAGCAGTGTTTCCCAACCAGGGTGCCTCCAGCTGTTGCAAAACTACAACTATAACTTTCAGCATGCAACAGCTGGAGGCACACTGGTAGTAAAACACTGGCATATATTGGAGCTGAAATCTGCAATATAAAGTGGAAGCACAGCTAAATTGGTAAGCAACAGAGACAGGTAGGCTATAGTCACATGGCGGAATTTCAGAGCGGAATCCGACGGAAAAATTCCCCTCAGAAATTTCGATGCAGCAGAGTCCCACTGTTTTCAATGGGATTCTGCTGCACCGTGCACATGGCGGAATTTCCGCGGTGTAAACATTTGCACATAAGTCTGCTACTGAAAATCTGCAGCATGCCTGGCTAGTGTGAGCATACCCCCTAAGGGTACGTTCACACGGGGGATTATCTGCAGAGTTTCAGCAGTGTATTTGTTGCGGAAAATTTTGCTACCATTGACTTCAATGGGTCTGCAGGAAAATCTGCCTCTATTGCAGATTTTCTGCTGACCCACTAAAGTCAATGGGGGAGATTTATCAAAACCTGTCCAGAGGAAAAGTTGCCCAGTTGCCCATAGCAACCAATGAGATTGCTACTTTCATTTTTAACAAGGCCTCTGCAAATGGAAGAAGCAATCTGATTGGTTGCTATGGGCAACTGGGCTCTTTTCTTCTGCACAGGTGTCAGGCCCAAGGCCTAATTATGGAAACATACATGTGTTTAATAATTATATCTGTGTATAAACTAAGACATGGGTGAGGGGTCATTCAGACGGTGTATCCTTTGATTTTTGTGTATTGCATTTTATTGGGGGTCTGGCTGTCTTGGTATCTCCTTTGAAGTCGTGCACTCTGGTCTCATTATATAATCAAACAGATAAGGGGTCAGGAAGAGAGATGCCCCACCGGGTGGGATCAGAGGGGAGGGGGGAATGGAGTTTCCCTCCAAAGAAGCGGAGATAAGACTTAAAATGCGTGACTCAACTGGTGTTCAAGGCTGTGCCCAAAGCTGACAAGAGCTGGACTCTCACTCACAAAGGAGGGCTATACCATCATGCTGTAAGAACTTCATTTTTGTTTTCTGAACTTGTCTTGCTAAACTCTTTTATATATTGTTATACCTGTATGTCATTTGTTCCTGTATTTTTATATATATATATAGCACTGTGATACCTTTTATCAGATTAAATGTTTAATTAATCAGCTCTGGTCTTTGATCTCTAAATATATGAGCTCACCTTTCTGAAGGCAGCTCTGGTGGAAACACGTTTATCTAAGGGTTAATTTGGTGACTTGCTAGGACTAGTAGTGGATACCCAGAGGTCTGGCGGCTTTAACCCTTGCACCATCACACTCTCTCTAATGTCTTGGCTGGACCGATAGGGTGTGATCGTGACAACAGGTTTAGATAAATCTCCCCTCTGGTTGCAAATTCTGCTGCAGATTTTCCACAGCAAATTTCACATGGCGGAATTTCTGCCAGCGGAATACCGCTTGAAATGAAAGTACAATATATTTCTATGGGATTCAACAATCCCGTTGACACTTCGGCAATCCGGATTGCAGAATAGTGGGATTTCTGAAGTGTCAACGGGAGTGCGGAATCCCATAGAAGTGTTTTTGGCTTTCATTTCACGCGGAATTCCACTGTTGGAGATTCTGCCATGTGAATAGGCCCATACACTGCTGAAATTCTGCAGGTAATCCGCCCTTGTGAACGTACCCTTAGTGGGCGGGCTCTTCTCAGCTGACCGCAGCCGATTTTCCACGGCGGAATGTACACTGCTGAAAATCCGTCCCAAGCCCCATTGAAGTCAGTAGGGACTGTGGTGGATTTTCCGCAGCGTAAATTCCGGTGCGGAAAACCTGCAGCGGACAGCTGAGAAGAGCGCGTGTGAAAGGTACGGGCATGCTGCAGATTTTCGGCAGCAGACTTCCATGCGAAAAAATCCTAAACGTAAAGGAACGTTCACATGTGTGTATTTTTGCTGCAGATCTGCTGCTGCAGATTTTGGTTTCATTTGGCTGCCCATTGATTTTAATGGGTATCAAAATCTGCAGCAGAAAATACGCATATGTGAACGTACCCCTACAGGTTAGGTGACAACTCAAATGGAAGGAGAAGGCAAAAGCAAGAAAGAGGATGCTTTTTGAAAAGAAGCACCAATGGAGTACATGGGCTAACAATAAATGTCCATCTTTCAATACCATTTTTTTTTAATTCTATGCCGATTAATGTCTTAATATATAGCTGTAAAGAACGAAGAACAAGCAAATGTCCAGCGCAGTTGAGTATGGAACGATGCTCTTTATTCAAATAAAAACTTCAGGTACATAGAGGACACTGACAACGGTGACACGTTTTGGCCTTGGTGACACCAAGGCCGAAACGCGTCACCGTTGTCCGTGTCCTCTATGTACCTGAAGTTTTTATTTAAATAAAGAGCATCATTCCATACTCACCTGCGCTGGACATTGTCTTGTTCTTCAGTCTGCATATTCAGGCGCTGCCCAGTCCGAAGAGCTGCAGGGCTTGGGGGAGGGAGCTGGACATCACTTCACATTAATAGCTGTAAAGAGGTTGAAAATTTCCTGTATAGACATAAATCTAAATAATAACATTTGACTGCAGCCAACACTAGGGGGAGCTCACTGCAAACGCTTTAGGCCATGTTCAGACAGTATTTTGTTGGGTCATAAAATGTCTCAAAAAAGTACTTTTGAGTCCCACTAACTTCAGGGGTAATACTGCTCTGTGTGTACATATTAGGTAACAGCTGTAAAATCAAAGGGGACGTCCAGTGAAAGAAACAACCTGTGTATTGTTTTAAAAAGTATAATAAAGCCACTTACTAAAATAATGTTATTAGCCATAGTGAAGAAATTTTCCATCTCAGTTCTGCTGTCTGGCTTGTAATTGATGACGTTGCATCACAGGATCTGAAAGTAGAGCTCCTGTCCCTGCTTCCCTCCTCTCCTCCTGTCAGCACGGCCAGACAAGGGATGTGAAGCAGGAAGCCGTTCTGACAGAAACTACTGTGACTGAGAACGGTGTCCTGCTACCTTATCTAAGCAGTCATAAATCTAATGAGCAGTAACACCAGCTTCACATCACTGGTCTCATCCTGTGCTGACAGGACGGGATCGGAGAAGCAAGGGTGGAGCAGACTGCTTTGACAGCCTGTAACCTGCCGTCACAGCTTACAAGGGAGAGAGCAATGCTGAAATAAGAGATCTCTCTGCTGTGGCTAATAACATTTTATTAGTAAATTGCTTTATTATACTTTTTGAAACCATAGACAGGTTGTTTCTTTTGCCGAACACCTCCTTTAAAAGGGGTACTCCGGTGGAAAAATCAACTGGTGCCAGAAAATTAAACCGATTTGTAAATTACTTCTATTAAAAAAAAATCTTAATCCTTCTAGTACTTATCAGCTGCTGTATGATCCACAAGAAGTTCTTTTCTTTTTAAATTTCTTTTCTGTCTGACCACAGTCAGGAACTGTCCAGAGCAGGAGAGGTTTGCTATGGGGATTTGCACCTGCTCTGAACAGTTCCTGACACAGACAGAGGTGTCAGCAAAGAGCACTGTGGTCAGACAGAAAGGAAATTCAAATAGAAAAGAACTTCCTCTGTAGCATACAGCAGCTGATAAGTACTGGAAGGGTAAAGATTTTTTAATAGAAGTAATTTACAAATCTGTTTAACTTTCTGGCACCAGTTGACTAAAAAAAATAATTAATTTCCACCGGAGTACCCCTTTTTTTTTTTTGGAGGATTACATAATATGGCTATATGTTGTCAGTAAAATTTTGAGACATATGAATTTCCAGCTCAAAATATATGTGTGAACATTTTTATTCTAGGTCAGTTCATGCCAAAGATCCCAAGATGAAAATTCAGGTTTTCATTTTGTAAACTGCACTCAAAAAATGACATTGTGAATCTGCATTGGGCTCTTTACATTATTCTTCATCTGTTTTTCCTTCAGCTGGGATAAAAGAAACACCCCCCCTGCTTTCACATCAGTGCCCTGATGCAGATAAACAACATTTTCTTGAAAGTAAAAACACAAAAAAAGTTAAAAAAAAATCTGAAAATAATACAAAAATGCATCTTGTCTTATAAACGTCTCACAGCAAAAATGTGGTCTCTGGAGAAAGGGGCCCAAAGTGCCGAAGTTTATAAATGTATCCTGATGCTGGGTAATTGTATTGTACTCAGTGGAGGGAGTCATTTTGTAGGTTTAACTGTTGAAAAAGTATATGTAGGGGGGAAAAAGAAGACAGATAGTGCCGGTTATCCGTGGCTAACGGATGTATGGTAGCAAAAATCAAGAGCCTGCATTATTTTCATAAACAGTATTGGTGCTCAGTTGGACAACGCATTTCAGAGAGGCTCCCTCCTTCCTCAGGTCCGCATTAGTGTCCACTGAGGAAGGAGGGAGCCCCTCCGAAACGCGTTGTCCAACTGAGCACCAATACTTTTTATGAAAATAATAAAAAGTTATCACTATACCCTCTCCAACTGCTGTCTAACCCCGCCGGTGTAGCGCTATAGCGCCGAAGTCGCCATCCACGGGAAGGTCTAGAAAAACCTGTAACTGTTGAAAAAGAACAAGAGGGGCTCACACATTTATGATCCCACTGTCAGAATGGAGAGCTGCACCAATAAAGAGGTCTTCATAAATTTACTTATGGATAGCCTATTCAATCACTGGGGGTCTGACTCTTGGCATCCCTGCTGATCGGCTACTTGAAGGTGCCGCACTTCACCATTTACTACCCAATGTCATACATTGGGGTGCGATCAGGTGCCGCCGCGACTGCAGTGCTGAGGTATTTGGGCAAGTGAGTATTTGTTATAATAGTGTTTCCCAACCTGTGTGCCTTCAGCTGTTGCAAAACTACAACTCCCAGCATGCCCGGACAGCCAAACCATGCTGGGAGTTGTAGTTTTGCAACAGCAGGAGGCACCCTGATACTACACACTGCCATACATTGGGGTGCGATCAGGTGCCGTCGCGACTGCAGTGCTGAGGGATTTGGGCAAGTGAGTATATGTTATAACAGTGTGAATTCGGGTAGAATACAGACATGGTCGCACATCTACAATCTTGTATAATGATCTGATTGCTTCTCAGCCTAATATCAAAAACTAACAGGTTGTTATTATACATTTTTGATCAAAAAGGTACAAGCCCACTCGCCACGTCAAGGCCACCTATTTAGAGTGGGTCCCTAACGTCCCTAGCATAAAATGGCGTAGCACTGGGCGGCGACCACCACCGCCGCAACACCAGTGCCCACAGGGGGAACGACCCACTGGCAGAGCGGCCCCAATGCCACTCAAACCAGTCTATGGGTCGCACCCCCCCACAGACACGGCAGCAACGGACGCTGCACAGCACCACACCAGTGTGAACAAGGTATAATAGCATTTTTTTTTTTTTTTCTTGAACATGTTGTCTGCACTCTTCCCCACCCCCTCAGCCCAACCCTATATAAGTAGTAGTTAGCTACACATGGGCCTTTTCTTTCCTGGCAGCCTCCCAGTTTGACTGGGAGCACATGGTAAGTGTGCTATAACATCCTGTTCACACTGGTGTGGTCCTGTGCGGCATCCGTTGCTGCCGTGGCGCCGTGTCTGTGGGGGGGGTGCGACCCATGGACTGGTTTGAGTGGCGCTTGGGCCGCTCTGCCAGTGGGTCGTTCCCCCTGTGGGCACTGGTGTCGCGACGGTGGTGGACGCCGCCCAGTGCTACGCCATTTTATGCTAGGGACGTTAGGGACCCACTCTGAATAGGTGGCCTTGATGTGGCGAGTGGGCTTTGTACTTTTTGATCAAAACGTATATACTAACAACCTGTTAGTTTTTGATATTATGCTGAGAAGCAATCAGATCATTATACAAGATTGTAGATGTGCACCATGTCTGTTTTCTACTTGAGTACACAATATGTTATAATAGTATTTCCTAACCTGTGTGCCTTCAGCTGTTGCAAAAATACAACTCCCAGCGTGCCCACACAGCCTTTGGTCTTTCTTCAGCTTTTGCAAAACTACAACTCCCAGCATGCCCAGACAGCCGGAGGCTGTCCGGGCATGCTGGGAGTTGTAGTTTTGCAACAGCAGAAGGCACCCTGGTACTACACACTGTCATACATTGAGGTGTGGCAGTACCTAGTATAGAATACAATTAACACGTTCTTCGAAATTCTGAATGTGTGAATATGGCCTTAGAAAGCTGTGACACCTGCTTATATATATATATATATATATATATATATATATATAAATATCTCTTATTTTTAATTTAAAAATGTTTTTTTAGATCGCTACTAGCGGAAGCAGGATAGCAAAATGCCTTGAAGGGTGAGGCAGGGGAAGACGAGTGATTGTCCCAGGCACTGCTGCAAGTCCTTAAAGGGGTACTCCAGTGGCAAACACATTTTTTTAAATCAACTGGTGCCAGAAAGTTAAACAGATTTGTAAATGACTTCTATTTAAAAATCTTAATCCTTCCAGTACTTATCAGCTCCCGTATGCTTCACAGGAAGTTGTATTTCTTTCCGGAGTTCTCTTCAGTCTGACCACAGTGCTCTCTGCTGACACCTCTGTCCATATAAGGAACTGTCCAGAGCAGGAGAGGTTTGCCATAGGGATTTGCTTGTACTCTGGACAGTTCCTGATACAGACAGAGGTGTCTGCAGAGAGCTCAGTGGTCAGACAGAAATGAACTTCAGAAAGAAATACAACTTCCTGTGGAGCATACAGCAGCTGATAAGTACTGGAAGATTTTTTAATTGAAATAATTTACAAATCTGTTTAAAGGGGTACCCAGGTGGAAAACTTTTTCTTTTTTAAATGAATTGGTGTCAGAAAGATAAAAAAAAATTTGTAAATGACTTCAATTAAAAAAAAATCTTAATCCTTCCAGTACTTTTTAGCAGCAGTATGCTACAGAGGAAATTCTCTTCTTTTTGAATTTCTTTTTTGTCTTGTCCACAGTGCTCTCTGCTGATACCTCTGTCCGTGTCAGACACTGTCCAGAGCAGCATAGGTTTGCTATGGGGATTTTCTCCTGTTCTGCACAGTTCCTGATACGGGCATCAGGTGTCAGCAGAGAGCACTGTGGACAAGACAAAAAAGAAATCCAAAAAGAAAAGAATTTCCTCTGTAGTATTCAGCAGCTAATAAGTACTTGAAGGATTAAGATTTTTTAATAGAAGTAATTTACAAATCTGTTTAACTTTCTGGCACCAGTTGATTACCAGAGTACCCCTTTAACGGTTTAGCTTCTACCAGGTTAGAAAAACACTGCTCCCTTCTTTCAGAAACAGCGCCACCCCTGTCGCAGGTTGTGTCTGGTATCGCAGCTCTGCAACAGTGAAGTGAACAGGGCCGAGATGCAATATCACACACAACCTGTGGACAGGCGTGACTTTGTTTTTAGAAGAAAAATGCTGTTTTTGTAATCCTGTTTCAAATCCTGGCCATTTTAGGACTGTGTAAACATTTTTTTTCAAGATACAAAATGGCTGCCTCCACCGGTAATAGTTATGGCAATATCTGGGAGTGGAGGACATATTGCAATGTACAGATGGCTTTAGTATCATCTGATTGTTAAAGCTTAGCAGCTTATTGCCCACATTTCCTTTAGCAGTCCCTTTCCTGTCACTGACCCCGTAAGGGATTGTTCAGGGACAGAAATAGATGACGGACGCTATGCACCATGACAGAATCAGGACTCTGGCGACATCTTGTGGCTGTCATCAGGTCATGCACAAAAAAAAGAATGTGAAAGGAGCCCTCAGCCAGTAAATAAGGCACGGTAGCAGAAAATATTCTAAGATGACCCCCCTGAGGATTCTCAGATTGCCAAGGAACTCCAAACTACTTCTCCAGCTATGTAGGTCGCTTTGATGTTCAGGTTGTCGTCCAGTTGTATAAAGTCTGAAAAATAGGAAAGGAGAAATAAAAAAAATTAAAAAAGAGAAACCTTATGAGAAGATGACGGGCTGAAAAATATGATAATAATAAGAGATAAGGGATGCCAACAAGTTAGTGAAAATGGACAATTTCAACCATAATGAACCTTTGTTGGGTGAAATTAAAAAATTAACAATTTTTAACAGAGCGTAGTCGTCAATGAAGTCGAGCATGGGGAAATTTTGTACTTTTGTTCAGAAAATATATTGTATATAGCAGTGGTCTTCAACCTGCGGACCTCCAGATGTTTCAAAACTACAACTCCCAGCATGCCCGGACAGCCGATGGCTGTCCGGGCATGCTGGGAGTTGTAGTTTTGAAACATCTGGAGGTCCGCAGGTTGAAGGCCCCTGATATATAGGATCGATCTCTCCTGAGAGAAAGTCCCCAGAAAGATTTTGTCCTTTGCCCGGTGTCATTGATCATGTATGGCTGAAGTGCCCAATATAGACTAAGTCAAAGGAGGGACCCCCTGCCATCATATGCTTATCCCCTATCCTGTGGGCAGGAAATAAGTTTAGTTCCCTGGACTACCCCTTTAAAAATCAACTGGTGCCAGAAAGTTTAACAGATTTGTAAATTACTTCTAATAAGAAAATCTTAATCCTTCCAGTACTTATTAGCTGCTGAAAACTACAGAGGAAATTCTTTTCTTTTTGGAACACAGAGCTGTCTGCTGACATCTCTGTCCATTTTAGGAACTGTCCAGAGTAGCATGTTTTCTATGGTGATTTTCTCCTACTGTGGACAGTTCTTAAAATGGACAGATGTCAGCAGAGAGCACTGTGCTCCAAAAAGAAAATAATTTCCTCTGTAGTATTCAGCAGCTAATAAGTACTGGAAGGATTAAAAAAAAATTTAGAAGTAAAGAATAGAAGTAATTTATAAATCTGTTTAACTTTCTGGCACCAGTTGATTATTTTTTTTTTTTTACGTTTTCCACCAGAGTACCCCTTTAACCTACTTCAGTGAAATGAGTAAGGCCTTAAATTAACTTATCCTCTATCCACAGGATAGGAGATAAGTAGCTGATTGTGGGGGGTCCGACCGCAGGGACACGGGACCCCGGCGCTCTCAGTGAGGAGCGCGTGTCGTATACTGGTAGAAAGCATACACTCCATTTATTTCTATGGCAGCACCGATGATGCACAAGAGCTGTACTTGGGTCTTTTCGTCGCTCCCATAGAAATGAATGGAGTGCGTGCTGGATGCAGCATGCGCTCCTCACTGAGCGCTGGTTCCTGTCCCGGTGATCACGAAGACGCCCCCCAAAACCCCCCCCCCCCCGTGACCAGCGACTTATACCCTATCCTGTGGATAGGGGTTAAGTTAATTTTTAACAGATCTCCTTTAAAGGGATCCTCTGGTAAAAAACCTTTTGTTTTTACCAATACACCCATGCTAAATGCATGAAAAAAGACAAACCTTTACTTACCTCATGGGCTTCCCTGAGTGGCTAAGCAGCAATGTGACATATTGGGCCCGGCACCAGGAAGAAGACTGGGGCGGGCTTAATATGTCACACTGCTGCTCAACCAATCATTGGCCAAGGCAGTACACTGCTGCTCAGCCAATCACTGGCCAAGGCAGTACACTGCTGCTCAGCCAATCACTGGCCAAGGCAGTACACTGCTGCTCAGCCAATCACTGGCCAAGGCAGTACACTGCTGCTCAGCCAATCACTGGCCAAGGCAGTACACTGCTGCTCAGCCAATCATTGGCCAAGGCAGTACACTGCTGCTCAGCCAATCACTGGCCATGGCAGTACACTGCTGCTCAGCCAATCACTGGCCAAGGCAGTACACTGCTGCTCAGCCAATCACTGGCCAAGGCAGGACACCGTTGCAGCCAACAAGTTGGTGAGTTACACTGTGGTGTGTTGGGCACAAGAACCAGGAATTGGTTCACACCGGAGGTACCAAGGGAGCAGGGGAGGTATGTTAAATAAAAAATAAAAAAATAAAACATTTTTGCCAGAATACCCTTTTAAAGCCGGGCAACTCTCGCTTTGCTCCCCTATACATGCATACAATTTGAATGGGTAAAAGTTAGAAAATGTTAAGCTAATGTGAAAGGGCAGCGTAGGTTTAAGCGGTTAAAAAAGATTATGTATACCAGTGTTTTCCAAACAGTGTGCCTCCAGCTGTTGCAAAACTACAACACTCAGCATGCCCGGACAGCCAAAGGCTGTCCGGGCCTGCTGGGTGTTGTAGTTTTGCAACAGCTGGAGGCACACTGTTTGGAAAACACTGACATATACACATGGGATGAATGTCATTTTCAGACCTGCATCTGCTCCGAAATCTAGTGTCCCCTTGTGATGTTGCAGGCCCAGAAGTTGTGCCGGATGAAGAGATGCCGCTTCTAAAGCCTCCTCCACTGTGCAACCTACAAGGAGATACAGTAAGCAGTTTAGTACAATGGACGTAACAGAGAACTAAAGTCATACGGTCATCATCTTCTAGGACTGGAATGGCTGATAACAGGGCACAATAGTGATCCTTTTTCCATATGCGCATGCCACCATGATAAAGTATCATACAAGTCTTTGTTGGTGACCTGTGCTGGGTTACTGCACCTCAGCTTCCATTGAAGTGAATAGGAGCTGCAGTACCCCAGAACGGCCACTACACAATGGACAGTGCTGTCTGCTTCCTACCCAATTTCTGTAAATACCAGCACCACGGCTCTGGCTAACAGCTGATTGGTGGAGCGTCTGAGTGTCAACACCTCACTGATCTAATATTGATTACCTAGCCCGAGGATCAATACCTTTTCCCTAGAAAACCCCTTCAAAATGGGTTATTTAGGAAAAACATAGTTAAAGAGGTTATCCAGGAAAAAAAATAAAAATAAAATTATATATATATAATATATATAAAGATTTTTTTTTATAGAAGTAACTTACAAATCTGTTTAACTTTCTGGAGCCAGTTGAAATATATATTTCAACTGGCTCCAGAAAGTTACACAGATTTGTAAATTACTAGTTTTGCAACATCTGGAGGTCCGCAGCTTGAAGACCACTGCTATAGGCCATTTATTGCTTGGAGGTTATACAAGAATACCATACAGCATAGGAAAAGGGGTCATCTAGTCTGCACACCAGTGGTCTCCAACCTGCGGCTCCCCAGCTATTGCAAAACTACAACTCCCAACATGCCTGCGGCTGCCAGGGCATGTTGGGAGTTGTGGTTTTGCAACAGCCGGAGAGGTATAGACAAAGGCTGGCCAAACACATTGTATTTTTGTCAGTGGATCCTGCCCTTTTCTTTAGGATCTGATGACAATAAAATGTCTGGAAAACAGCTATTGGGCTACCATGGGGAAGACCAAGGTGGATTTTCCATTTTGATCCTTTTGTTTGCCATGGAGATAGGTGGCGCCAGAGCTGTCTGACAGCTGCTCATCCCTGTGAAGGCGGCAGGGCTGATATGACAATAAGGGGGTCATTTAACATGTGTGATTTCTGGTCTTTTTTCGCCTGTGTGCCGCACTAGTAAGTGCAAGGCGTATTTATCAAGATGCGGTGGCGCCTTCTGATTATTGCTAGCTAATGTCTTTCATGTGACTTTTGGGTAGCCAGGGTGGCGCATATTTGTGCCGCGTGCTGATCTACTGGATTGGCCGGGCATTGACAAATGTAAAGCGCACTTGTCAGTCGGCCTGTGCCGTTGCGCAAAAATCAAACATCATAAATCAGTGCGTAAACCAGTGGGAGGCCGGAAGAAGCACGGAGTACCATGCGAAACGTCGTGCATTGCCTCCGAGCGCTTCAGTGTCATCTATGGACATCTCCCGGACCATGAGCTTCCTGGAATGAATACGCATACCATGCGGTGAGTGCACGTTATCGCTTCTCTGCTATATATATATATATATATATATATATATATATATATATATATATTGTAAACCAGTGTTTTCCAACCAGGGTGCCTCCAGCTGTTGCAAAACTACAACTCCCAGCATGCCCGGACAGCCTTTGGTTGGGAAACACTGGCGTAAACTGTACGCCTAGGAAACCATGTCCACATAACTCCCTCTGGATTCGCCAGCGTACAAAGCCATATACGTGGCCAAGTACACAGCAAAATCACAAATATATATTTGTGATTTTGCTGTATACTTGGCCACGTATGTATGTATGTATGTGTATATATATATATATATATATATATATATATACACATATATATACACACAGCGGTCCCTCAAGTTACAATATTAATCGGTTCCAGGACGACCATTGTATGTTGAGACCATTGTATGTTGAGCCCATAACTCTGTGGAAACCTGGTAATTGGCTCTGAAGCCCCAAAATGTCATCCAAAAACAGGAAAAAGTGAGGATTAAAGAAAAATTAAGTAGATAACTAATATAGATAAAGCAAATCATTACATATAAAAGTAATAAAGATCTGCTGGGGGCTGTAGTCACTGTCTATGTAGAGGACAGGAGCTTCTTCAGGGTCCTGTACAGTACACAATGTCCTAAAAAAGTAACATGGAGCCGCCCTCACCTGGTGTCCAGAGGAGCAGCTAACCCTGGTACAGGTAAAGAGTACAGAACATGTAATACCTCCCTGTACTGTAGGGGGCACTACTAGACACCAGTCAGTGCATACACTTCAGTAATACAGGTAAAGAGTACAGAACATGTAATACCTCCCTGTACTGTAGGGGGCGCTACTAGACACCAGTCAGTGCATACACTTCAGTAATACAGGTAAAGAGTACAGAACATGTAATACCTCCCTGTACTGTAGGGGGCGCTACTAGACACCAGTCAGTGCATACACTTCAGTAATACAGGTAAAGAGTAGTACAGAACATGTAATACCTCCCTGTACTGTAGGGGGCGCTACCAGACACCAGTCAGTGCATGGACTTCAGTAATACAGGTAAAGAGTAGTACAGAACATGTAATACCTCCCTGTACTGTAGGGGGCGCTACCAGACACCAGTCAGTGCATACACTTCAGGTATACAGGGGTTTTACCAGTGAATGCCCATTGTGATTGGTCAGTTCTTCCGGCCATTGACAGGTATCACAGATCTGGACTGTCTGTACATTGTATGTTGAGTCTGGTTTCAAGTTACAATGGTCCAGAAAAGACCACTGTATGTTGAAACTATTGTATGTTGAGGCCATTGTAAGTTGAGGGATCATTGTATATGCCGACTTGGTCCTTGATAAATGACCCCTTAATATAAATATATTATAGTCATGACTAAAACTGGTGACAAAAATATAAAGTGTTTGGGAGGGGCGGGGAGACCAACAATTCCTCCTGGAAAAACAATACCCAATCCTTGTTCCCCTTATGATAAGTGGTGCCGGATATGCCTGGCAGCCGCTTATCCCAATCTAACTATATATTAGTACACATTTACACATGGCTGATCCTAGTATGTAATTTATGGGGAATCGGGGAGCTATCCATCACAGAGCAGAGGCTACCCCTGACCACGATATGCTGTTATCTCTTCACATACAATTTTTGGGGATCATTCACTGTATTTGATCATTTTGGAGCAGAAACAAATATATATGTAAGATGCCGACAGCCGTCTCTCTCATAAGTCACATAAGGAAAGAGGAGCTGGCCTCGTGAATGAACAGATAACCAATGCCTGCCCGAGGCCTTACAACAAGCCAAGGATCGATATGTGATTTCATTTAACCCCCCGGCAGCATAATCAATACTCACAACGCACAGCGGGGAGTCGCTACTGTGTATGAGGGTCAGAGGAGAAGATTATGATTAAATAGGAGGGGTTTACAGCCCCCCACTGTCCTCACTACAATGCCATAGAGATCTATTGACCCATACCCTGCTTACAGTATGTGACCCGACACCTATATACCACACGCTATACGCAGTGGTCTTCAACCTGCAGACCTCCAGATGTTGCAAAACTACAATTCCCAGCATGCCCGGACAGCCGAAGGCTGTCCGGGCATGCTGGGAGTTGTAGTTTTGCAACATCAGGAGGTCCGCAGGTTGAAGACCACTGCGCTATAGTATGGAGACTATAGAAGCACCTTGCAAAAAAAAAAAAGTCCTCACATTTTTTATGAATTTTTATTTTTATTTTATTTAATTTACAAAATTACAAAAATCTCAAAAACAGAAACATAGGGGGGACATTTATCAAAACCTGTCCATAGAAAAAGTTGCTGAGTTGCCCGTAGCAACCAATCAAATCGCTTCTTTCATTTTTTAAAAGGCCTCAGAAAAAAGAAAGAAGCGATCTGATTGGTTGCTATGGGCAACTCAGCAACTTTTTCTATGGACAGGTTTTGATAAATCTCCCTCATAGTCCGTATACAACTACGTCATTACAATGGTCACCCTTACCCCCCCTTACCATTTCTCCCCCCCTTCCTACAAACAATAATCTACATAGGCGGCAGGGTGTTAGGAGGCCAGAATCAGCGATATTTTATTATAAATTTTACCTAATACCCCCCTAAATTTAAACTTTTAAACATTAGGGGTAACTAACGGTGGCACAGGTCCGAAACGCGTCAATCTGTGTCTGCTTTCCTTCATGTAGACCATACATCCATACCAATAAATGTCTTTTATTTTTATTTTTTTCTCTTTTTGGATTGATGTGAAGGGACAGGGATTTAGGGGGCTGGAAATAAAGGAAAATTAAAGGGTTAAGATTAAAGGGGTACTCCCGTGGAAATCTTTTTTTTTTTTTTTTTTTTTTTTAATCACCTGGTGCGAGAAAGTTAAACAGATTTGTAAATCACTTCTATTAAAAAAAAATCTTAATCCTTCCAGTACTTTTTAGGGGCTGTAAAGAAATGCATTTCCTCTGATGTCATGACCACAGTGCTCTCTGCTGACCTCTGCTGTACATTTTAGGAACTGTCCAGAGGAGCATATGTTTGCTATGGGGATTTTCTCCTGCTCTTGACAGTTCAAAAAATGGACAGCAGAGGTCAGCAGAGAGCACTGTGGTCAGGACATCAGAGGAAATGCATTTCTTTTTTGGATTTCTCTTTAGTATACAGCCCCTAAAAAGTACTGGAAGGATTAAGATTTTGTAATAGAAGTGATTTACAAATCTGTTTAACTTTCTGGCACCAGTTGATTTTAAAAAAAAGTTTTCCTTGGGAGTACCCCTTTAATCTTAACCCTTTAATTTTCCTTTATTTCCAGCCCCCTAAATCCCTGTCCCTTCACATCAATCCAAAAAGAGAAAAAAATAAATTAAAAAAAACATTTATTGGTATGGATGTATGGTCTACATGAAGGAAAGCAGACACAGATTGACGCGTTTCGGACCTGTGCCACCGTTAGTCATAATCTGACAATAAATAAAAAAATCTTGCATAATGTACCGCTACTTTTAATGGATACCATTAAAATAGGAGGACTTTTGCCAAGAGTGTTGGATTTTGTTTTTTTGTAAAATGATGTTACCTACCTGTAGCTTCATGAAAGTGTCTTACACATGTATCCATGGTAGCAATGCTGCCAGCCAGGGTGCGAGTTCCTTGAAGTGTGAAAAATAAGAAGAGAAAAAAAAAGAAAAAGTTTGCCAGAAGCTCATGTTTGTAATATATTATTTTTGGCCTTTTCTTACGCACTGAGCGGTTTAGGAAAACTGCAACTGTCTGGAAACCATCAAGAAGCAGGCGGCTTTATTCTTTATGCATTTTCACACAACCATCAAACTAGCCTAATGAAAGGCATTAAAGGGGTACTCCGGTGAAAAACTTTTTTTTTTTTTAAATCAACTGGTGCCAGAAAGTGAAACAGATTTGTAAATTACTTCTATTAAAAAATCTTAATCCTTCTTGTACTTATTAGCTGCTGAATACTACAGTGGAAATTCTTTTCTTTTTGAAATACAGTGCTCTCTGCTGACATCTCTGTCCATTTTAGAACAGCATATGTTTGCTATGGGGATTTCCTTTTACTCTGGACAGTTCCTAAAATGGAGATGTCAGCAGAGAGCACTGTGCTCGTGATGTCAGCAGAGAGCTCTGTGTTTCAAACGGAAAAGAATTTCCACAGTAGTATTCAGCAGCTAATAAGTACAGAAAGGATTAAGATTTTTTAATAGAAGTAATTTACAAATCTGTTTAACTTTCTGGCACCAGTTGATTTAAAAAAAGAAAAAAGTATATATTGGTTATAGTTTTGCAACATCTGGAGGTCCGTAGGTTGGAGACCACTGATATAGGGGATAAGTTATAGATTGCGATCTCCGTGCATGTCCGCCAGTGCTCTGTGAGGGGGTCGGCATGCCCCCTTCCAGCAGACTGCCGGGCCCCCTTTCAGCAGATCGCGGGGGGTCCCGGCACTCTATAACTGATCCCCTGTCCTTCGGATAGGGGATAACTTATTTTTCACTACACTGCTCCTTTAACAAAGAAAATCCCACCCCTTCATCCATTGCTTAATTTAAAGGGGTTATCCAGGAAAAAACTGTTTTTAAATATCAACTGGCTCCAGAAAGTTAAACAGATTTGTAAATTATTTCTATTAAAAAAAATCTTAATCCTTTCAGTACTTATGAGCTTCTGAAGTGGAGTTGTTCTTTTCCGTCTAAGTGCTCTCTGATGACACGTGTCACGGGAACCGCACAGTTTAGAAGCAAATCCCCATAGCAAGCCTCTTCTAAACTGGGCAGTTCCCGAGACACGTGTCATCAGAGAGAACTTAGACAGAAAAGAACAACTCAACTTCAGAAGCCCATAAGTACTGAAAGGATTAAGATTTTTTAATAGAAGTCATTTACAAATCTGTTTAACTTTCTGGAGCCAGTTGATATATATAAAAAAAAAAAGTTTTTTTCCTGGATAACCCCTTTAATTCCTAAAGGTGAAATGAATAAACAATAAGATACTACAGGAATCAGAAACATACATAGTACAATCATAGTATGTAAATAATCCTATTATAGAAACATACATAGAGAGGTTGAGTCTGTGTGGTTGGAGGGTATCTAAAGCAAAAATTCAAAAGGATTCCAGTTCTGCAACATCCTGTGCCATATAGAACTTTCTTTAGATCATGAGTAAGGGCTAGCATAGCCAGAAACTCGTCAATATGTTTTTTTTTTTCCCCTTCATTTCTTGGCTTTTGTACTTTACATTCTTGTATAAAGACAAAAAAGGTGCGCACCTAATGCAGATCATCTAAGTTGGTGGACCAGGACCAGGTATAAAGGTGAAATGGATGGCACCTTACCTGGATGTGTTATGGTGAGAGCATAACATCCGAGTTCGCATAATATAGTAGGAGAACGCAGCCTTGTCCCTCCAGCGATCCCACGCTAGGTAGCCGGTGTAAGCAGAAGGAGGAGCAGTGAAAATTTCTGGACCAGAAATAGAAACCGGGACTTTTCTTAAGGTGCTGGACTCACGGTGTTCAGGCTGATAAAACAGAATCTTTATTGAAGAAAAGATGCAACTCAGACAATAAAGTGTTTCCAGCCCGGACAGGGCTCTTCTCCAGGCTGCTTGATGAAAAGCCCTGTCCGGGCTGGTACACTTTATTGTTTGTGTTGCATCTTTTCTTCAATAAAGATTCTGTTTTATCAACCTGAACACCGTGAGTCCAGCGCCTTAAGAAAAGTCCCGGTTTCTATTTCTGGTCCAGAAATTTTCACTGCTCCTCCTCCTATTACATTCTTGTATGGAACTTCTATTGGAATTAATAAAATATCAGATAGATAAGATAGATAGATAGGAGATAGATAGATAGATATGAGATAGATAGATATAAGATAGATAGATAGATATGAGATAGATAGATATAAGATAGATAGATAGATATGAGATAGATAGATGAGATAGATAGATATAAGATAGATAGATATGAGATAGATAGATATAAGATAGATAGATAGATATGAGAAAGATAGATATAAGATAGATAGATAGATAGATATGAGATACATAGATATGAGAGATAGATATGAGATAGATATGATAGATATAAGATAGATAAATAGATATGAGATAGACATAAGATACATAGATATGAGAGAGACATGAGATAGATATGATAGATATATAGATATGAGATACATAGATATGAGAGATAGATAGATATGAGATAGATATGAGATAGATAGATATGAGAGATAGATAGATATGAGAGATAGATATGAGATACATAGATATGAGATATAGATAGATATGAGATAGATATGAGATAGATATGAGATAGATAGATAGATATGAGATAGATATGAGATAGATATGAGATAGATAGATAGATATGAGATAGATAGATATGAGATACATAGGATATGAGATACATAGATATGAGAGATAGATAGATATGAGAGATAGATATGAGATAGATAGATATGAGAGATAGATATGAGATAGATAGATATGAGAGATAGATAGATATGAGATAGATAGATATGAGATCGATAGATAGATATGAGATAGATATGAGATAGATAGACAGACAGATAGATAGATATGAGATAGATAAATATGAGAGATAGATATGAGATAGATGGATATGAGATAGATAGATATGAGAGATAGATAGATAGATATGAGACAGATAGATAGATATGGTATATGCTGCCTATAGAATAGTGTTCCCTAACCTGTGGCTCTCCAGCAGTGGCTAAACTACAATATCCATGATGCACTGACAGCCCTGATCTCTATTCAGTGTTCCCCAACCTGTGGCTCTCGCTAACCTACAACTCCCATCATGCATGACGAGTATTGTAGTTCTGCAAGAGCACAAAAGGTCAAAGCACAGAGCATCTTCATTCATTCATGTAGTCATTCAGGTCTGACAACTCACCAGCCACATAAGCATTAAAACCATCTATCAATATTTCTTGCTGTCCCAGGGTGTGTTTGCCTGGTCTAAGTCCCATGGCTGTGATGGCATCTGTCACCAGGACCAGACCTACAATAAAAAAAAAATAAAAAAAAACACAATATACAAGTATGATAAAATAAATAAATAAAAAGAAAAAAAATGGGCCCAGGCCTTTCTAACCGCTAACAACCAGGGAGCCTCCAGCTGTTGCGAAACTACAGCTCTCAGCATGCAGAGAGTTGTAGCTTTGCAACAGTCATATAAACTACCCTGTACAATAAGTAATTCTGTTTTTCACGTGACATGACTCCTTGCTTACACATACTGACCCCTGGGGTGGGCACGATGGGCTATCCTTAAAGCGGCTGGATTAGTGTGTATTCCATCCGCGATCATCCCATAATAAACCGTCCTCCCGGCAGGAATCTGATCGCTTGTCAGTAAGCCCACGATCCCAGGGTCCCGGTGATGGAACTGTTAAAATAATGGCGAAAGGTGATTATTTGCTAATGTATTGGATGTATATTGACAGACGTAGAACAGGTCTGAAATGTCTGATAACAGAGGGAAATAGATGGCATTTACATACAATGCTACAGGAGACAAGATATGGTTTAAAGGGGTACTTCGGTTGCAAAGCTTTTTTTTTATTTTTTATTTATTTTTTTAAATCAACTGGTGCCAGAAAGTTAAACAGATTTGTAAATTACTTCTATTAAAAAATCGTAATCCTTCCAGTACTTATTAGCTGCTGAGTAATACAGAGGAAATTCTTTTCTTTTTGGAACACAGAGCTCTCTGCTGACATAACGACCACAGTGCTCTCTGCTGACATCTCTGTTCATTTTAGGAACTGTCCAGAGCAGCATATGTTTGCTATGGGGATTTACTCCTACTCTGGACAGTTCTTAAAATGGACAGAGATGTCAGCAGAGAGCACTGTGGTCATGATGTCAGCAGAGAGCACTGTGCTCGTGATGTCAACAGAGAGCACTGTGCTCCAAAAATAAAATAATTTCCTCTGTAGTATTCAATAGCTAATAAGTACTGGAAGGATTAAGATTTTTTAATAGAAGTAATTTACAAATCTGTTTAAAGGGGTACTCCGGTGGAAAACTTTTTTTTTTTTTTAAATCAACTGGTGCCAGAAAGTTAAACAGATTTGTAAATTACTTCCATTAAAAAAATCTTAATCCTTCCAGTACTTAGTAGCTGCTGAATACTACAGAGGAAATTATTTTCTTTTTGGAACACAGAGCTCTCTGCTGAATCACGAGCACAGTGCTCTCTGCTGACATCTCAGTCCATTTTAGGAACTGACCAGAGCAGCATATGTTTACTATGGGGATTTTCTCCTACTTTGGACAGTTCCTAAAATGGACAGAGATGTCAGCAGAGAGCACTGTGCTCGTGATGTCAGTAGAGAAAACTGTGCTCGTGATGTCAGCAGAGAGCTCTGTGTTCCAAAAATAAAATAATTTCCTCTGTAGTAATCAACAGCTAATAAGTACAGGAAGGATTAAGATTTTTTAATAGAAGTAATTTACAAATCTGTTTAACTTTCTGGGACAAATTGATTTTAAAAAATGTGTCGGACAAAGCCAATGATTTCGGGTTGACACACCCCCTCCATGCATCTCTATGGGAGAGCCGGAGATACACGAGTACAGTGTGATATTACAGGTTGTGTTTTAATACTATGCCAAGTGATTTCTTTTCCCTTTACATCAGACGACATTACATAAGAACAGTGTTTCACAGCCAGGGTGTCTCCAGCTTTTGCAAAACTACAACTTCCAGCATGCCTGGACAGCCTTCGGCTGTCCAGACATGCTGGAAGTTGTAGTTTTGCAACAGCTGGAGGCACCCCGGTTGGGAAACCCTGCATTAGAATACCATTACCTTCCATACAAACCTATAACCCAATTCTGAAAAATCAAAACATTTAATTTAAAATTGTACTAGAATTCTGCATTCATGTAGTAAAAGTGAAGATAACCCCACATACCGGAAGCATGGCGTTGAAGAGATGGGTAATAAAGGAGGCCCCGGAATTTACAGCATCTTCAGCCTGAGATAAATTGGCCACAGAATGACCTGGAGACAGCAGACATTATATATCTTATAGTAGGGGATTTCCCTATAGGGTTCTGCAATGTAATGGAACATGTACGCACGAACCTAAGGAGACGCATATCCCGCGCTTCACCAGCTCTTTGATCACTTCTCCACTCCTTTCCATCTCGGGGGCAATGGTGACGATGCAGACTCCATCTAAAGTCCCATAGGTGTTCAGGAGCTCTGAGAAGCCCCCTTCACTGAAAGACCGTAAACAGTGCTGTGGGTGGGCACCCTTCTTCTCAGCGCTGATGTATGGACCCTCCAGATGGATACCTGTCGGCCAGTGAAGTTACAGACACTGTTCAGCAACAATTGCATAATAACAATAACTAATAATAATAATAAATTATCATCATCATCATCATCAACCATATCAATGTTTATAATAATATATAATAATAAATATTATATAATAATCATAATAACAACAACAACAACAACCATATCATTGTTTTTATAAGTTCCATTATTAATAATAATATATAAAATAGAATAATAATAATATTATATAATAATCATAATAACAACAACAACCATATCATTGTTTTTATAAGTTCCATTATTAATAATATATAATACTAATAATATACTGTAATAATCATAACAACAACAACAACCATATCATTGTTTTTATAAGTTCCATTATTAATAATAATAATAATAATAATAATAACAACAACCACCATATCATTGCACAACAACAACAACCATATAATTGTTTTTATAAGTTCCATTATTAATAATAATATTATATAATAATCATAACAACAACAACCATATCATTGTTTTATAAGTTTCATTATTAATTATATAATAATATATCATATTATTATTATATACTGTATTATTATTATTAATAATAATAATTAAACTTATAAAAACAATGATGGTTGTTGTTATTAACAACAACAACCACAATCATTTAAATGTTTTTATAAATTTCATTATTAATAATAATATAATAATAATAACAGCAGCAACAAAAATAATAAAAAATTATAAATAATAATAAATTATAAATAATAATAATAATAATAGGAGTTCTGAGAAATAACGCGACAAAGGCGGTCTTTGGTATTGCAGCTAAACTCCACTAAAATAAATAAATGGGACTGAACTGCCATTTCAGACACAGCTTGCGGTGTTATTTGTGGTATAAAGCACCTATGTTTGTATATAAGGAATACCGGCCTTTTATTTAACCCACTGTATTTATTTTGTATGAAGTATCATTACCCAACACTCCGGCCCCCCCTGGTCCTCCATCTCCTACAGTAATCTGGGGAAGCACCTATGGGGAAACAAAAGAAATATTTGTATTGACATTATAATAATACCTGACATTATGTACAATACTAAAAATAAAGACCCCTGTAACCCCCAATACCATTTTCACCAATCAGGGGCTGCTTTCCTACATAGACAGCCAAAGGCTGCCCAGACATGCTGGGAGTTGTAGTTTTGCAACAGCTGGAGGCACCCTGGTTGGAAAACACTGATGTACGGTGTGGCTGAAATGTATCACTACCACAATAAAGACACAAGGCCAACACCCACAGTCTGATTTCTGGCAGATACCCCGGGATCAATGTTCAGGAAATAAAGTGTGCTATAAAAATCATACGGCCGCAGGATCATTCCTGCACCAAGGCCGAAGGTCATCCTCTGTATACCAAGAGGTGTTATTATGAATATATATACAATTATATTCTTGTTTAATGATGCCATTTTTTCTTCTTGTTTTTTTAAAGGGGTACTCCGGTGGAAAACTTTTTTTTTTTTTTTATCAACTGGTGCCTGAAAGTTAAACAGATTTGTAAATGACTTCTATTAAAAAAAAAAAAATCTTAATCCTTCTAGTACTTATTAGCTGCTGAATACTACAGAGGAAATTATTTTCTTTTTGGAACACAGTGCTCTCTGCTGACATCACGAGCACAGTGCTCTCTGCTGACATCTCTGTCCATTTTAGGAACTGTCCAGAGCAGCATATGTTTGCTATGGGGATTTTCTCCTACTCTGGACAGTTCTTAAAATGAACAGAGGTGTCAGCAGAGAGCACTGTGCTAGTGATGTCAGCAGAGAGCTCTGTGTTCCAAAAAAGAAAATAATTTCCTCTGTAGTATTCAGCAGCTAATAAGTACTGGAAGGATTAAGATTTTTTAATAGAAGTAATTTACAAATCTCTTTAACTTTCTGGCACCAGTTGATTTAAAAAACTAAGTTTTCCACGGGAGTACCCCTTTAAGTACACCAAGGGCCCGAGCTGGAATTGGATTAATAAAACTAGACCACCTCTTAAGAGGCAAACAGAAATGATCAACAAAGTTATGGTAATGAATACACCTTGCAGCACTGGTGTCCTGGGCCTTTGGTACAGTGCTATGGAATATGTTGGTGCTATACGGACAAGGTAAAATAATGTATTGTGCTTAATGAGGGAACCATACAAGGGTCCTGGTATTATTAGGGACTGTCATCATACCTTGTGGTAGACAGATGAGGGTGAAGTTACAATGGTCGGACAGAAAGAGGTCACACCATGCGGGAGGATATTGCGAGCCACCAGAGAAACCCCTTGGCCTGCTTCATCCGTTTCCTGCGAAAAATCCACACCGAACCCGCCTAAAAGGAAGAATGAAAGGAAAAAGGAAGGAAAAGGGTTTCCATAAATCACAACCTCCTGACTGCAACAGATAGAAAACCGCCATCCGAAAAGTCAAAAGCAGAAGCAGATCCCTCCCACTGTAACCTGGACAGAAGGAAGAACTTGGATCAGTGTTTCCCAACCAGGGTGCCCCCAGCTGTTGCAAAACTACAACTCCCAGCATGCCCGGACAGCCTTTGGCTGTCCGGGCATGCTGGGAGTTGTAGTTTTGCAACAGCTGGAGGCACGCTGGTTGGGAAACACTGACTTGGATAGACGAGAGGGTTTTCAGCCTGGTTGTAAACACGAATATTCCCATTCATTGACAGCAAGCTAAGATGATAAAGGGGTACTCAACTGGAAATCATTTTTCAAACATTATTTATTTAAATCAACTGGTGCCAGAAAGTTAAACAGATTTGTAAATTACTTCTATTAAAAAATTCTTAAATCCTTCCAGTACTTATAAGCTGCTGTATGCTCCACAGGAAGTTATTTTCTTTTTTTTTGTTTTTTTTTTTAAGTTCCTTTCTGCCTGACCACAGAGTGCTCTCTGCTGACACCTCTGTCCAGGTCAGGAACTGTCCAGGGTAGGAGCAAATCCCCATAGAAAACTTCTCCTGCTCTGGACAGTTCCTGACAAGGACAGAAGTGTCAGCAGAGAGCACTGCGGTCAAGCAGAAAGGAAATTAAAAAAAAGAAAAATAACTTCCTGAGGAGCATACAGCAGCTGATAAGTAGTGGAAGGATTAAGGGTGCTTTCACACCACGTTTTCAGCCTACGGGTGTCGGATAAGGCTGGGGGAGGGGAAAACCGTGCGCTCCCGTACCCCAGCCGGACCAGCGTTGAAATCCATTTACTTTAATGAGCCGACCGGAGTCACTGTTTGACTCCATTCGGCTCATTTTCGACCAGTATCCGGTTTTCTGACCGGACCTAAAACCGTAGTATACTACGGTTTTAGGTCCGGTCACAATAACTGGATACGGAGCAGAAATGAGCCGACCGGAATCAAACAGTGACTCCGGTCGGCTCATTAAAGCAAATGGATTTCAACGCTGGTCCGGCTGGGGTACGGGAGCGCACGGTTTTCCCCTCCCCCAGCCTTATCCGGCAGCCGTAGGCTAAAAACGTGGTGTGAAAGCACCCTTAAAGGGTACCTCTCATCAAAAAAACTTTTGATATATTATAGATTAATGTATGCAGAATAACTTTACAATTGCATGTTATTAAAAAATATGCTTCTTTCTATTTAATTTTCCACTTTGAAGAAATGACCACTAGGGGTCTCCCTACCAGTCCTGGCAGCAAGCATTTCAGACTCATGCTGGAGTCCTAAACACTACGAGCTGCCAGTCTGCTTTGTTCACAAAGGAGAACACTCAGAGCTGCCAGCCTGCTTTGTTCACAGCCTGTTTGGCTGTGAACAAAGCAGGCTGGCAGCTCTGAGTGTTTAGGACTCCAGCATGAGTCAGAAATGCTTGCTGACAGGACTGATCGAGAAAAATACAATAGAAAGAAGCATATTTTTCATTAACATGCTACTGGAAAGTTATTCAACATTCATTAATCTAAAATATATCAAAAGTTTATACCCTTTAATCCTTCCAGTACTAATCAGCTGCTGTATGTAAGTACTGGAAGGTTTAAGATTTTTTTAATAGAAGTAACTTACAAATCTGTTTAACTTTCTGTCACCAGTTGATTTAAAAAACAAAAAATGTTTTCCAGTGGAGTACCCCTTTAAGTATGGGGTAACATTTGCTACATAAAGTATACAATAGAAAAGTGATCTTGAACCTGCGGTCCTCCAGATGTTGTAAAACTACAACTCCCAGCATGCCCGGACAGCCGTTGGCTGTCCGGGCATGCTGGGAGTTGTAGTTTGGCAACATCTGAAGGTCCGCAAGTTGGAGACCACTGCAATAGAACATAAAATTGAACAACCTGAAGCTCTGAAATGCCGACCCTCTCCCAGGCAGGATCACATTATGGGATGTGTAGAATTCATCCTGTAGCTGCCCCCTCCTCCCATGTACAGTCACTAAACCTATGAGCCCCAGTCTCTTTACCATTAATCTGGACATCAATGAATCCCGGAGCGATGATTCTTCCCTGGCAGTCCACCTGAACGTCAGCCGCACCTTTTTCATCAAAGAAAAGTTTTTCGGGGTTAAGGACCTTCCCTTGTCGCACCCATAGATCCTCCCTATAAGAGTAAGGGACAGAGATATTACAGATCCATCATCCTATTACACATACCATGGAGCATCCTTTACCTTATGTCCTGTCATATATAGGATTCGCCCCCTTGTCACAAATGATGCACATGAATAGGGATGTATGAAATAGCACCCTAAATTAATATTGTTGGGCGCCACAGAACGTACACATGGCTCCTGTACACCAAACACCCCGCAATACAGGAACTATTGATAGTATTCAGAATATTGGGCAGACTAGATGGGCCAAATGGTTCTTATCTGTCGACACCTTCTATGTATCCCCACTTACACCTCCAGGACATGCCCGGCTCCTGTGCTGGCAAATGTCAATCAGATCTGGCGGCTAAATTAAGTACATCAGCCCCTAGACAAATTGTAGTAGATCATACAAGTCTTCATCACACACCCTAAAATGAACACAGACCAGACACCCTATATAAGATGTAGACCAAGGCCAGAGCCCTCTGTATACAGACCCCAGACCAGAGCCCTCTGTATACAGACCCCAGACCAGAGCCCTCCGTATACAGACCCCAGACCAGAGCCCTCTGTATACAGACCCCAGACCAGAGCCCTCTGTATACAGACCCCAGACCAGAGCCCTCTGTATACAGACCCCAGACCAGAGCCCTCTGCATACAGACCCCAGACCAGAGCCCTCTGCATACAGACCCCAGACCAGAGCCCTCTGCATACAGACCCCAGACCAGAGCCCTCTGTATACAGACCCCAGACCAGAGCCCTCTGTATACAGACCCCAGACCAGAGCCCTCTGTATACAGACCCCAGACCAGAGCCCTCTGTGTATACAGACCCCAGACCAGAGCCCTCTGTATACAGACCCCAGACCAGAGCCCTCTGTATACAGACCCCAGACCAGAGCCCTCTGTATACAGACCCCAGACCAGAGCCCTCCGTATACAGACCCCAGACCAGAGCCCTCCGCATACAGACCCCAGACCAGAGCCCTCTGCATACAGACCCCAGACCAGAGCCCTCTGTATACAGACCCCAGACCAGAGCCCTCTGTATACAGACCCCAGACCAGAGCCCTCTGTATACAGACCCCAGACCAGAGCCCTCTGCATACAGACCCCAGACCAGAGCCCTCTGTATACAGACCCCAGACCAGAGCCCTCTGCATACAGACCCCAGACCAGAGCCCTCTGCATACAGACCCCAGACCAGAGCCCTCTGCATACAGACCCCAGACCAGAGCCCTCCGCATACAGACCCCAGACCAGAGCCCTCTGTATACAGACCCCAGACCAGAGCCCTCTGCATACAGACCCCAGACCAGAGCCCTCTGCATACAGACCCCAGACCAGAGCCCTCTGCATACAGACCCCAGACCAGAGCCCTCTGTATACAGACCCCAGACCAGAGCCCTCTGTATACAGACCCCAGACCAGAGCCCTCTGTGTATACAGACCCCAGACCAGAGCCCTCTGTATACAGACCCCAGACCATAGCCCTCTGCATACAGACCCCAGACCAGAGCCCTCTGTATACAGACCCCAGACCAGAGCCCTCTGCATACAGACCCCAGACCAGAGCCCTCTGTATACAGACCCCAGACCAGAGCCCTCTGTATACAGACCCCAGACCATAGCCCTCTGCATACAGACCCCAGACCAGAGCCCTCTGTATACAGACCCCAGACCAGAGCCCTCTGCATACAGACCCCAGACCAGAGCCCTCTGTGTATACAGACCCCAGACCAGAGCCCTCTGCATACAGACCCCAGACCAGAGCCCTCTGTGTATACAGACCCCAGACCAGAGCCCTCTGTGTATACAGACCCCAGACCAGAGCCCTCTGTATACAGACCCCAGACCAGAGCCCTCTGTGTATACAGACCCCAGACCAGAGCCCTCTGTATACAGACCCCAGACCAGAGCCCTCTGTATACAGACCCCAGACCAGAGCCCTCTGTATACAGACCCCAGACCAGAGCCCTCTGCATACAGACCCCAGACCAGAGCCCTCTGTATACAGACCCCAGACCAGAGCCCTCTGTATACAGACCCCAGACCATAGCCCTCTGCATACAGACCCCAGACCAGAGCCCTCTGTATACAGACCCCAGACCAGAGCCCTCTGCATACAGACCCCAGACCAGAGCCCTCTGTGTATACAGACCCCAGACCAGAGCCCTCTGCATACAGACCCCAGACCAGAGCCCTCTGTGTATACAGACCCCAGACCAGAGCCCTCTGTGTATACAGACCCCAGACCAGAGCCCTCTGTATACAGACCCCAGACCAGAGCCCTCTGTGTATACAGACTGCAGCTTTCTGTATATTTTTCTTATTTATCGTCAGAGACTACTCGACTCAATGAGGTAGAAACTGGTGGGAATGGTGCCGCTGAATATGTTGGCACTATTACAGTTTTCAGCTGAACCTTCCCCACTGAAATAAAAAAAAAAGTGATTGTGATAAAACCACTGGGGTGAATAATTATTAGGGAAATTGTCTCCAAACTGTGGACCTCAAGCTGTTGCAAAACTATAACGCCTAGCTTGGCTGTCTGGGCATGCTGGGAGTTGTAGTGGAGGTCCACAGTTTGGAGACCACTGCTCTATAGCCTCCTGCAGCAATATGACTACAGCAAAATAAAGGGGGAAGGAGTTTTTACGTTTCAACCAATCAGCTTTCAGCTTTGAAATGAAAGCAGCGCCCTGATTGGTTACAAATGACAGCTTCACTTTTGATTGGTCTACTTTTGATAGCCCGCCCCCCTCCGCTTCCTGACAGCCCTCAGGTCACTCACCATTGTAGTTTATGGTCTCTTAAGATCCTGCAGTTCCTGAATTGGACGATGGGGGCGTCGGAGACGGACTTATTAGAAGGCATCGCCGGGCACTAGTCGTCCGGTCAGTCTCTAACTCCCGTCCTCCATCCAAATCCAAAAGTAGAAAAAAAATCCGAGTCAGTCACATGAGCCCGAGTCACGTGACAGGAATCCCCGCAGTAGTCACGTGACGCTGGGGACCCGTTTCGGCCATCTGCAGAAGGTCAGTTCGGCCATCTTAGGAAGGTCGCCCAGAATTTCATCTATGTAAGAAAACATTCTGCCTTATAATACACTTTTTTCCCCATTTTTATTTTTGACGTTTGTGCCAATTAAGCCCCGCCCCTTTATTGGTGTTCTAGAAGTTATTCAGGAATAGAGAAATAAAGCTGGTTGCTTTCTAAAACAGCGCCACCCGTGTCCTCATGTAGTGTGTGGTATTACAGCTTGGCTCCATTCACCTCAATGGTAATCAGCTGCAATACCGCACACAACCTCATGATAAAGGGGGGTGCTGTTTTTTCTAATTTTGTTTAACCCGTAAGCACACAGCCAATTTAAATTTTTGCGTTTTCGTTTTTTCCTCCTCGTCTTCTAAGAGACATAACTTTATCTTTCCATCCACAGACCCATATGACGCAGCGATACCAAATATATGCTTGGAAGTTCTTTGTTTATTATTTTAACAAGGAAAGGCGGGTGATATTATTATTAAATTAGGGCTTTTTCATATTCTAACAAAAACACAGGACTATTCTAAGCAATCTTAATCTACAGGCAGCTCAATGAATGGACAGGCTCCGTGAACGTGACTACCCTGAGACTATTATTCATCAATCTTATTTGAAGGCACGATCTCTAAAATGGGAAACCCTACTGAGAAAAGAGAACAGAGGGCGACATACTAACGATAAAGAGAAACGGTTACATTTTTTCATTTCAGTTTATTCCAGTGGAAAAAATTGTCAGAAACACACTACAGTGATCCCTCAACTTACAATGGCCTCAACATACAATAGTTTCAAAATACAATGGTCTTTTCTGGACCATTGCAAGTTGAAACCAGACTCAACATACAGTGTACAAACAGTCCAGATCTGTGAAACGTGTCAATGGCCGAGAGAACTGACCAATCAAAATGGGCATTCACTGGTAAAACCCCTGTATTACTGAAGTGTATGCACTGACTGGTGTCTGGTAGTTCCCCCTACAGTACAGGGAGGTATTACATGTTCTGTACTACTCTTTACCCGTATTACTGAAGCGTATGCACTGACTGGTGTCTGGTAGCACCCCCTACAGTACAGGGAGGTATTACATGTTCTGTACTACTCTTTACCTGTATTACTGAAGTGTATGCACTGACTGGTGTCTGGTAGCGCCCCCTACAGTACAGGGAGGTATTACATGTTCTGTACTACTCTTTACCTGTATTACTGAAGTGCATGCACTGACTGGTGTCTGGTAGCGCCCCCTACAGTACAGGAAGGTATTACATGTTCTGTACTACTCTTTACCTGTATTACTGAAGCGTATGCACTGACTAATGTCTGGTAGCGCCCCCTACAGTACAGGGAGGTATTACATGTTCTGTACTACTCTTTACCTGTATTACTGAAGTGCATGCACTGACTGGTGTCTGGTAGTGCCCCCTACAGTACAGGGAGGTATTACATGTTCTGTACTCTTTACCTGTATTACTGAAGTGTATGCACTGACTGATGTCTGGTAGCGCCCCCTACAGTACAGGAAGGTGTTACATGTTCTGTACTACTCTTTAGCTGTATTACTGAAGTGTATGCACTGACTGGTGTTTGGTAGTGCCCCCTACAGTACAGGGAGGTATTACATGTTCTGTACTCTTTACCTGTATTACTGAAGTGTATACACTGACTGGTGTCTGGTAGTGCCCCCTACAGTACAGGGAGGTAGCAACAAGCTATATGGGAATTTTCGTTGTGGATACTGTAACTAGTGTGAACAGATGTGTACGGGCAAGATGGTTCAGTTGGGAGCGGAAACATAGCCTGTTCAGCAGTTTATTATGTGCTGCACCAAGTCGGTCGTGTATGTGATCCGATGTAGATACGGCTTGTTTTACGTCGGTAAGACTATTAGATCACTATGGCCCAGATTTATCAAAGAATGTCTACGGTAGAACTTTTTTCCCACGTTTATTTTGGTGGGTTTGACTAGCGTGCATTGTATTTATCAAGAAGGTGCCGCAGGATGATGAATTTTGCGCAGCTCTGCTGTGGCGGGAAAAGCTCTACCACATATACTTTTTCTAGACACTTTCCCGGGTCCTGAATTTGGAAAGTTAGTTGTTTTTATTTAATTGTACAGAGCTGCCGGGACATTTTTACTTGCATTTTAGACGCTGCAATCAAATTTGCTTGTGGTGTCTAAGGGGTTAAAGCCGGGTATCACCGTGATCAGTGATGTCTGGCATTAGAGATGGGTCCTAGTGGCAGATAGCCGCCAGGACCACCCAGCTATGACCTGCGCTCAGCTCCTGAGCACGTGTCATAGAAGGGGAGTGGGACGCTGTCGTCCACAAGAGGTTAAAGGTTGAATTGCGGAAGGTAGAAGTGATTCTCATGCCTACTGGTAGGTGGTGTAGCTTTGCGCCTAAATAAGAACCTTTGTGCACAAAATAGCGACTTTTGACAAAAGTGGCAAATGATAAATACGTGAGCACTGCATGGTCAAAAAGAAAAGGTTCTACGGGTAGGTAAAAAGAGTGAAACTGTCTATATCAAAAGACGCATAAAAGTCTCCAAATATGCTGCTTGCACCTGAACTGCGCCAAAATATAAACAAACAAAAAAATGCTCTAAAAGCAATGATAAATCTCCCCCTATGTGTTCGATTCTCTGAGCATGTACGTTCTATATCTACAGGTAAAGAGTCCCCTCGTCTAATTCAGCACACGCACGAAGAGCACTCAGGCCAAACTACTGATATGCAATTTATGGGACTGGTCCGTATTCACACGCAACCGGATGGTGGTGATTGTAATGCGGCTTTATTAAAGCAGGAAACGTCTTTAAAGGGGTTATCCAGGAAAAAAACTTTGTTTTATATATCAACTGGCTCCAGAAAGTTAAACAGATTTGTAAATTACTTCTATTAAAAAATATTAATCCTTTCAGTACTTATGAGCTGCTGAAATTGAGTTGTTCTTTTCTGTCTAAGTGCTCTCTCATGACACGTGTCTCAGGAACTGTCCAGAATAGAAGCAAATCCCCATAGCAAACCTATTCTACTCTGTGCAGTTCCCGAGACAAGCAGAGATGTCAGCAGAGAGCACTGTTGCCAGACAGATAAGAACAACTCAACTTCAGTAGCTGATAATTTTTGGAAGGATTAAGATTTTTTAATAGAAGTCTTTTACAAATCTGTTTAACTTTCTGGAGCCAGTTGATCTAAAAAAAAAAAAAAAGTTTTTTCCTGGAATACCCCTTTAATTATTAGAACGCAGACGTTAGGTGTCCTCGGGCTTAATGACCGGAGTGATCTTAGTGTATTTATATCATGAACTATTGTAGGAATTCTTTATTCTTGTGTGAACTTAAGAGCTTTTTTGCATTTTATGAATAAGTTGAATAATTGAGGGACTATAGAGTGCTATGTTACTATATGCCAGTGGTCTTCAATCTGCGGACCTCCAGATGTTGCAAAACTACAACTCCCAGCATGCCCGGACAGCCAACGGCTGGGAGTTGTAGTTTTGCAACATCTGGAGGTCCGCAGGTTTTTTGCAATTTTTATTGGTAATGTGTGTGATGTCCCAGTACAGGATATCATTCCACAGTCCTATCAGCTTGAGTCCCTGCACGTCCCCAGGGCTGCAGTGTACCCCCATAATGTAAATAGTTGTACATTGAATGTAAAAGGACCTTTGATATGGTCACGTGATAATGGTTGTCACATGTGAAAGAGGTACTCCGCAGCCCTAGACATCTTATCCCCTATCCAAAGGATAGGGGATAAGATGTCAGATCGCGGGGGTCCCGCTGCTGGGGACCCCCGGGATCTCGGCTGCAGCACCCACCTGTATGGCTTCCACCTCACACCGGCAACGCTGAAGGCTTCGGATCCCAACCACAATGGCAGAAGAGCGTGATGTCACGACTTCGCCCCATGTGACGTCACGCCCCGCCCCCTCAATGCAAGTCTATGGGAGGGGGCGTGACTGACTTTCCATAGACTTGCATTGAGGGGGCGGGGCATGACGTCACATGGGGCGGAGTCGTGACGTCACGCTCTTCCGCCATTGTGGTCCTTTGGATAGGGGATAAGATGTCTAGGGGTGCGTAGTACCCCTTTAAAGTCACATGTTTTGTTACCCAGAGAGCACCAGGTGACCAGGTGACCCACAGTTGGCCTATGGGCTCCTTGCTCAGCACCCTTTATAAGAGGGGGGCAGGTACTACAATCTCTCTCTTGTGTTTCACTTTCTGCTGAGGTCAAGTCCAGTCCAGACGTCTCAGGGTCAGTGTCCAGCACATCTGGAGGCCTCAAGCCTAAATTACAGCCACAAGTCAGTAAATCAAGTCATCTCTGTCTGCTGTCACTATCTTCAGTCAAGTCTATTATAGTCAGCGTGGCTGTGCTAAAGTCTGTCAAAGTCACTGCAAGTCCCAGCAAGCTGCGAGGTCCCCTGTGTTACTATCCCCTTCTCTGGGATCCTGGCCTAGCTGTAAGGACTATTTCCATCTGTCTACCTCAGTAAAGCTACCATTAACCCTGACCTGGCCTTGGACTCTTATTTGCCCTGCCTAAACTAGGACTAGCGGTGCTACTGTTCGGGTGGTTCTCGGTTAAAACCACACCCTGGTGTCACAAACATTGAGGGGTTAATACCATCCGCCCCTACACCTTGCATCACCCCCGACTCCATCACATGTGATTTTATTTTAAATTTTTGTATAGATAGAGATTTAACCTAGGCACACATATTGTACATTAAGGGCTACAGTGACCCATTGTCCAGATCAATAAAGTTAGTTGTAGTTATTTATATGTGTAGAAGTGGCCTGTGTGCCACGAAACGGACGTCGTTCCATGTTTGTCTGCTCCCTCCCTGCATGACCTAATGTCATCCCCTTATGTGAGGACAATAAATGTAAAGTTTGTTTGCATCTATCATGTTGGATTTTTCAATCTATGTTCGCTGCTTTATGTCATTATAAGCAATCATAAGATTGCTAATACTAAAAACTTCTATGCCTTTCGCGTAAGAACAGTGTTTCCCAACCAGAGTGCATGCAGCTGTTGCAAAACTACAACTCCCAGCATGTCCGGACAGCCGTTGGCTGTCCGGACATGCTGGGAGTTGTTGTTTTGCAACAGCTGGAGGCGTCCTGGTCGGAAGCCTTGTCATTGCATTACTTAGTGTGATCGGCGATATACTGATAGGGGGGAGATTTATCAAAACCTGTCCAGAGGGAAAGTTGCTGAGTTGCCCATAGCAACCAATCAGATTGCTTCTTTTATTTTTAATAAGGCATCTGCAAAATGAAAGAAGCGATCTGATTGGTTGCTATGGGCAACTCAGCAACTTTTCCTCTGGACGGGTTTGGATCAATCTCCTTCATAGAGTCTGCCTCAGCAGGACCCGCACAGAGCATTGAAACCAATTGGACTCCTGCATATATGTTGCTGGGTAGCGATCGGGCAGCGGATGCGTCATTCAGACTCGTAATGGAGTTCTCCGGCAAAGTGTTTTTTATTTATTTATTTTTTTAAATCAAAATACCTTTTGTGTCAGGAATAAAAAAAATGTAATAAAATAAACCCCCCCCCCCTGGTGCCTCTGTAGTCCCTGGTGCGCTCCTCTTCTGAGTTCCCTTGTGTTCAATACGTCAATCACCAGACTTGGCAGGACGTTGCTCGGTCAGCAATTCGCTCAGCTACAGAGTGACTGTCAACCCCCATAAACATAAAGAAGACCACAGTGGGGACTGCAGCAGGACACCGGAGGCACCATAGGAGCGCTTGAGGTGAGTAGATGTTTATTTTTTTTATGTACCGTGCTATGGGCATAGGTTTCCTTACCTACCTGGGGGGGGGGGGGTCCTTGCCTACTGGGGTTTTTCCTACCTACTTAATGAGTCCTTTTACCTGATAGGGGATTACCTACCTACTGGGGGCTTTTACCTAATAGGGAGCGGGGGGCTACCTACTGGGGGCTTTTACTTTATAGCAGGGCTGTGGAGTCGGAGTCGGACAAAATTTTGGGTACCTGGAGTCGGAGTCGGCAAACAATGCACCGAATCCGACTCCTACTAAATTTAGATTGGAAAAAAAAAAAGCAAGTTTAAATGTCCCAATTTACAAAAAGTTATAATTAATGACTTCTCTACTATAAGAATAAAGACCAATGCATGCAGTGCCTCATGTAACCGCAAAATGAACACGTTAAGTGACTGTGAAGAAGCTTTTCATGTGCTTCACTATATGACACACAACGCACAATTAGGAGCGGCAATACTTATACTTTCCATAGTGTTGTGTCCTGCTGTTACAGGGAACCCATGGGTAACCTAGCCTCTCACTGATAAGGGATTAAGGAAATATGTTTTTTGCAGGACTAGAGACACTTGCATAAGTGAAGGGAATGGAGGGTCAATAGTTCAAGAATGAAGCTGTAAACCATTGGAAAAACTGCTGCCATTCAGCTAAGGCTATAAAAACTTGTAAACTCGATTGTTGGCTTAAAGGGGTACTCCGCCCCTTTACGAGGGGCGGAGCCGTGATGTAGTGATGCTCCGGCCCCTGTATCGCCCGTCATTACGCACAGAGCGAACTCGCTCTGTGCAGTAATGATAGCGCGGTGCCGCAACGGCGATCCCGGGGGTCCCCAGCAGCGGGATCGCGGCGTACTGACATCTTATCCCCTATCCTTTGGAAAGGGGATAAGATGTCAGATCGCCGGGGTTCCGCTGCTGGGGACCCCCGGGATCGCCGCTGCGGCACCGCGCGCTCATTACTGCACAGAGCGAGCAAGTAATGACGGGTGCCGGAGCATTGTTACATCACGGCTCCGCCCCTCATGATGTCACGGCCCACCTCCTCAATACAAGTCTATGGGAAGGGGCGTGGGGGTCGTCACGCCCCCTGCCATAGACTTGCATTAAGGGGGCGGGCCGTGATATCACGAGGGGCGGAGCCATGATGTCACGCTGTTCCATCCCCTGTATAGCCCATCATTACGCACAGAGCGAACTCTCTCTGTGTAGTAATGAAAGCGCGGTGCCGCAGTGGCGATCCCGGGGGTCCCCAGCAGCAGGACCCCGGCGATCTGACATCTTATCCCCTATCCTTTGCATAGGGGATAAGATGTCTAGGGGCGGAGTACCCCTTTAAACTTGACTATGGGATTCTACTAGGGAAATCATGTTTTATAATAAATGCCCCTTCCTGGATCCTCCCACTGCCCTATCTTCAGCAGCAGATCAGCACACAAACTGTTCAATACAGTAGATTGTTGGCTTCCCAGCCAGTAGTCCTGTGGTAATGACATGTATGTTGCCTTTCTTTCCTTCAAAGAATGTATAAAATACATTCACATATTAATACAGAGGAGTCGGAGTTGGAAGCACAGAAAACTCTGTAGTCGGAGTTGGAACATTTATCTACCGACTCCACAGCCCTGCTTTATAGGGGGGATTCCATAGCTACCCACTTGGGGCTTCTACATAATAGGGAGAGATTCCCTATCTATTGGAGGCTTCTACCTAATAGGGTGATTCCCTACCTACTCACTGGGGGGGCTTCTACCTATTAGTGGGGGGCTTACCTACTGGGGGCTTCAACCTAATAGGGGTGATTCTCTACCTACTTACTGGGGTTTCTACCTAATAGTCTTGGGCTTTAAACTAATAAGGGGAATTTCCCGGGCCCGAAGAAGCGCATAATCTCTGTGCGTGAAACCGACGGCAGTCGCCTCTGAGTGCCCCACGCTAAGCATGTTTGCCAGTCTGGCGGAGGACCCGTGAGAGGAGCCAGACGTCCTGTACCTAAGCGGTGATTGCAGGATTGCCTTTTCTTCTGTATATTGCACGTGGAATTTCCAACCTACTTACTGAGGGCTTCTACCTAATTGGGGTGAGCTTCTACCTACCTACTGGAGGCTTTTACCTAATAGGGGGATTATCTACCTAAATATTGGGGCTTCTACCTAATAGGGGGATTCCCTCCCTACCTGAGCTCCAGAGTTATTGTTGACCACCAAAAGCAGAAAGAAAACTGCATCAGGGACCAAAGCAGGACACCAGAGGCACCAGGGGAGTGCTGGAGGTGAGTAAAGGATTGTTTTAATGTACTACGCTATGAGCATACTTCTGAAGAAAAACTTCTGCCGGGGTTATCCAGAAGTAAAAAAAAACATAGCGCCACCCGTGTCCTCAGTTTATGTGTGGTATGGCAGCTGCGTTCCATTAAAGTGAATGGTGCAGCGTTGTTACCACACACAACCTGAGGACAGGTTGTACTCCTGGAACCTGATGAGATAATAGAAGATGATGTAATAGAAGAAATGAGTGTATAATAATAATGTTAATAATTCCGTTCTTTATAGAATGGCGCGCATTGGCTTTACCTTTCATTTCCTCTCTCACTTAGCTGTTTTTTTTTTGGCTTTACAGCTGCTCATAGCAAAACACTTTGAGCATTTCAGGGCCCAAGCAGCAAAAGCGTAAATGAATGCATAAATATTTTACGTGTTGTGCTTCAGTGTTGCGGCCGCAATATCAGATGAGCAAACAACCAAGCTGAAAAGAATAAATATTTTAAATGAGGACCTGTAGTTCATGGTTACACCTTTAGGGGGCAGACATTGAGCATCTGGCCACATGGTGATAAATTTAGGCTCTGTGTTACTGCTGCTCTATATTTATACCCAATTATCGCGCAGACCTGTTGTGATCGGATTTATTATGGGGCTCGCCCTTTCCCTTGCTTGGAAATTGGTCTCCGGCTGCGGATTTACATACAGGAGGATCCTGCTCTGAGGAAGAGTGTGCGAAGGCGGCGTGCGTCAGAAGTGACTGGCCAGAGAGATGCTAACATGCATTGTGCTCAGGGCTGTCATCCCCACAACTGGGGCTATAGCATAGATATGTATAGGTTTACATGTGCCAGGGTGCAACACTCTACTGATCCCTGCAGATTGATGGGATAAAATTTTTTTGCTCTAAAGGAGCAGTTTTTTCCAATCAGTGTGCCTCCAGCTGGGATTTGTAGTTTTGCAACAGCTGGAGGCACACTGATTGGGGAAAACCACTGCTATAGAGATTAAGTAAGGTCACTATTAAACATCTGAAATGTCACCCTGTAATATGCATTATAGTCCTGAATTACTCGTGCAAATGTCCCCGCTACCAGTCCCGATATCTGCAGATCGTACACGCCTGCCTTTTCATTGTTCGCTCTATTATCCAGAGTGGTGCAGGACCTGATGCACGGTGACGTCCTTTCAGGAGAAGGTCCTGCCCCACGAGAGCAGAGGATGCAAAGGCCACAGTGCAGGAGAGAAGGGAAGGTGAGTGGGATTTTTATTGCTTTCTTTTGTGTGCTTCTACCTAATAGGGGGGATTCCTTACTTACTCGGGGCTTCCATACCTACTAACTGAAGACTTCTACCTAATAGGGGGGGGTTACCTACCTACTGGGGGCTTCTACCTAAGGGTATGTTCACACTACGGAATTCCATGAGTGTAATTCCGTGAGTAGAATTCCGCGCTGTGAACATTATCATCAGTGTGAATGGGTCTTCTGCGAGACTCGTTCACACTGCGGAATTTCAGTGGCGAACAATTCTGCCGCTGAAATTGTTCTGCGCAAACTGTAATACTGGATTAGGCCTACTCCTCAGGATGTGGCGGATTTAATTGCTCGGGTTAAATATATAGTCAGATTGGAAAAGGGGATCTACCTTAACCCCTTAAGGACCAGGCCATTTTACACCTTAGGACCAGAGCGTTTTTGAACATCTGACCACTTTAAACATTAATAACTCTGGAATGCTTTTAGTTATCATTCTGATTCCGAAATTGTTTGTTAGTTTTTTCGTGACATATTCTACTTTAACATGGTGGTAAATTGTTGTGGTAACTTGCTTCCTTTCTTGGTGGAAAATCCCCAAATTTGATGAAAAAATTGAAAATTTTGCATTTTTCTAACTTTGAAGCTCTCTGCTTGTAAGGAAAATGGATATTACAAATAAATTTTTTTTTTTATTCACATACATTCAGTCAGCGTTTTAACCCTTTAGGTGTTTCACAGGAATAGCAGCAAAGTGAAGGAGAAAATTCACTATCTTCATTTTTTACACTTGCATGTTCTTGTAGACCCAATTTTTGAATTTTTACAAGGGGTAAAAGGAGAAAATTTATACTTGTATTTGTAGCCCAATTTCTCTCGAGTAAGCACATACCTCATATGTCTATGTAAAGTGTTCGGCGGGCGCAGTAGAGGGCTCAGAAGGGAAGGAGCAAGAAGGGGATTTTGGAGAGTACGTTTTTCTGAAATGTTTTTTGGGGGGCATGTTGCATTTAGGAAGCCCCTATGGTTTTTTCACTAAAATGTGTGTTTCCCCCCAAATTTCCCCACATTTTTGCAAGGGTTAATAGCAGAAAATACCCCCCAAAATTTGTAACCCCATCCAAGTATGGAGGTACCCCATAAGTTGACCTGAAGTGCACTACAATGCTCAGAAGAGAAGGAGTCATATTTGGATTTTTGAGAGCAAATTTTGCTCGGGGGGGGGGGGGGGGGCATGTCACATTTAGGAAGCCCCTATGGTGCCAGAACAGCAAAAAAAAAAAAAAAAAAAACACATGGCATACCATTTTGGAAACTAGACCCCTTGAGGAACGTAACAAGGAATACAGTAATCCTTAATACCCCACAGGGGTTTCACGACTTTTGCATATGTAAAAAAAAAAAAATATGTTTTCACTAAAATGTGTGTTTCCCCCCAAATTTCACATTTTTGCAAGGGTTAATAGCACAAAATACCCCCCAAAATTTGTAACCCCATCTCTTCTGAGTATGGAGGTACCCCATAAGTGGACCTAAAGTGCACTGCATTATCTGCATAATGCAGGCATTTCCGAATGGCCTCGAACCGCCTCCGTGTGATTGCCATACTGTAAAGCGGGGTCTGACAGCGGACGTCCCCGTTCCAGTAATGACAAGCTCTTGTTTTTTTTGTCCAGGCCCATATGCAGCGTGAGGCCCCAAAATGTCCTCATTTCCGCTGCATCAATGGCGTACCATTCATTGGGCCTGGCCAAAAGCGAATGGGGGTGGTGGGCAATGAACTGCTGGGCATACAAGTTCGTTTGCTCCACCATGTGATTTACCAGGCTGTCACTGTAAAAACTTTAAAAAGTCCAGATCATTGAAGTCAGCATGGTGAATCCGGATTCCTGAGTCGCCAACAAACGAATGGCGCACGCAGCTCCCTGAACCCCTAATAGAACCTGGGGTCAGGGATCAGACCCTAACAGGACCCTGGGGGACCTATTAGGGGGTCAGGGGGGATTTTTATTTTTTTTTAATAAAAACTGCGGCCAAAAAAAAAAAAAAAACGAATGGCGCACGCAGCTCCCTGAACCCCTAATAGAACCTGGGGTCAGGGATTAGACCCTAATAGGACCCTTGGGGACCTATTATGGGGTCGGGGGACTTTTTTTTTTTTTTTTAAACTTTTTTAACTCCTACCTGTCCCTACAATCCGCTGTCCCTATTCTGAGGCTGGTGAGGGGGCTCCGGAAAACCGAGGGGGGATCCACGGTCTTCTCCTCACTGCTGCACCCGCTGACTGAACACAGAGAGCAGGTGCAGCAGCGGGAAGGGACCGTTAACCCCTCCTCTGCCGCGCTACTATTGGTCAGACGATTGCCGGCCAATAGTAGCATTGCTGGGGAGGTGACAGTATTGTCACCTCTCCCAGCAACGGCAGGTGATTGACGGTGTAGCGTACGCCGCCGATCACCATCTAGTTCCGGGTCATCAGGTCACCACTGACCCGAATGACCGGAATCACCGCAGATCGCCCGCAGATCGATCGCCGACATGTGGGGGTCCCCGGGACCCCCCTCGGCGTTTGCCTCGGACGCCTGCTGAACGATTTCAGCAGGCGTATGGTTTCGCAACCCACCCGGTGCGCGGCGGAATGCGAAATTCGCCAGGACGTACTCATACGTGCCTAGTCCTTAAAGGGTTAAACAAAAGGTGGAGCAGAAGTTTGATGGCATATGGGGTCCCTGGGTGAAGAAGTTTAATCCTCCTGAAGTTGGGATGTAATTGCTCGTTTCTATGCTCCTTACATGTGTGTGGGTGAGATCGTTGTTTGTATTGTTGGCCTGAAAGTTTCCTGTTTGGTCTGAGTGATGGTTGTGTGATGGTGTGGAGTCTGATGTGCCCTTCCTTTTCCTTTGTCTCCCTGATATTTGCCCTTGGGAGGCCATGTCTTACATACTACAACTCCTTGTCTCTCAGGTTTGCCTGACTCTTTTGCAGCCTGATGTGTGAGGGTTAAAGGGTTGAGACAGATTGTGTGTATGTTTCTTTATTTCTATGTTTATGAAAAAGTTTCAATAAAAATTATCTGATTCAGAAATTGTTCCGCACAAAGAAAGAACATGTTCATTCTTTGCACGGAATTCCGTGAGTACTGCATAGCAGATCAATGGTGACGGCGCAGGGCCCCGCGGTCCTACCGCCGAAGTATTTTTTGCGACGGCGGCTGCCTGAAGGAATCTCCGTGAGCGGAGATTCCGCAGTGTGAAAATACTCTATCTACTCTTGGCTTTTACCTAATAGGGGGATTCCCTACCTACTTACTGGGGGGGTTATACCTAACAAAGGTGGGAGGTTAACCAGCTACTTGGGGCTGCTACCTAATAGGGGGGATTCCTTACCTACCTACTGTCAGCTTCTACCTAATGGGAGGTTCCCTACCTACCCACAGTGGGGCTTATACCAAATAGGGTAGAATTCCTACATACCTACTGGGGGCATCTACCTAATAGGGGGGTTTTCTAACCAACTTCAGGGCGCATATCTTAATTATGAGTGTAATAATGACATTAAAAAAAGATGGATTGATAACTGGTATTGGTGAGTACTAGAAAAAAAAAAGTATTAGTGCTTATACTGTCTTTAAAAAAATGGTACACTGCTCAAAAAAATAAAGGGAACACTAAGATAACACATCCTAGATCTGATTGAATGAACTAATCGTATGAAATACTTTCGTCTTTACATAGTTGAATTCGCTGACAACAAAATCACACAAAAATGATCAATGGAAATCAAATCAACCCATGGAGTTCTGGATATGGAGTCACACTCAAAATCAAAGTGGAAAACCCCACTACAGGCTGATCCAACTTTATGTAATGTCCTTAAACAAGTCACAATGAGGCTCAGTAGTGTGTGTGGCCTCCACGTGCCCGTATGACCTCCCTACAATGCCTGGGCCTGCTCCTGATGAGGTGGAGGATGGTCTCCTGAGGGATGTCCTCCCAGACCTGGACTAAATCATCCGCCAACTCCTGGACAGTCTGTGGTGCAATGTGGTGTTGGTGGATGGAGCCAGACATGATGTCCCAGATGTGCTCAATTTAATTCAGGTCTGTTGAACGGGCGGCCAGTCCATAGCATCAATGCCTTCCTCTTGCAGGAACAGCTGACACACTCCAGCCACATGAGGTCTAGCATTGTCTTGCATTAGGAGGAACCCGGGGCCAACCGCACCAGCATATGGTCTCACAAGGGGTCTGAGGATCTCATCTCGGTACCTAATGGCAGTCAGGCTACCACACCTGTGACAAGCACATGGAGGGCTGTGGGGTCCCCCCAAAGAAATGCCACCCCACACCATTACTGACCCACCACCAAACCGGTCATGCTGGAGGATGTTGCAGGCAACAGAATGTTCTCCATCGCATCTCCACACTCTGTGACATGTGCTCAGTGTGAACCTGCTTTCATCTGTGAAGAGCACAGGGCGCTAGTGGCGAATTTGCCAAACTTGGTGTACTCGGGCCCTCATGGAGTCTGTTTCTGACCGTTTGAATGCACATATGCACATTTGTGGCCTGCTGGAGGTCATTTTGCAGAGCTCTGGCAGTGCTCCTCCTTGCACAAAGGCAGAGGTAGCGGTCCTGCTGCTGGGTTGTTGCTCTCCTACGGCCTCCTCCACGTCTCCTGGTAGCGCCTCCATGCTCTGGACACTACGCTGACAGACACAGCAAACCTTCTTGCCACAGCTCGCATTGATGTGCCATCCTGGATGAGCTGCACTACCTGAGCCACTTGTGTGGGTTGTAGACTCTATCTCATGCTACCACTAGAGTGAAAGCACCACCAGCATTCAAAAGTGACCAAAACATCAGCCAGGAAGCATAGGAACTGAGAAGTTGTCTGGTCACCACCTGCAGAACCACTCCTTTTATTGGGGGTGTCTTGCTAATTGCCTATAATTTCCACCTGTTGTCTGTTCCATTTGTGCAACAGCATGTGAAATTGATCGTCAATCAGTGTTCTTCCTGAGTGGACAGTGTGATTTCACAGAAGTGTCATTGACTTGGAGTTACATTGTGTTGTTTAAGTGTTCCCTTTATTTTTTTGAGCAGTGCATTAGGAGCACTATGTTCAAAACATTGTCTTGTTTTATATTATTATATTAGGAAAAATTTCAATAACTATTATTGAAAGAAAAAAAATAGTATTGGGATGTCCCTAGTCCGACTGCAATAAAGGCCAAGGCGATTCAGGGAAGGCCACAGCTTGTTTATTTAAAGGGGTAGTCCAGTGGTGAAAAACGTATCCCCTATCCTAAGTATAAGGGATAAGTTTGAGATCGCGAGGGGGTCCGACCGCTGGGGCCCCGGCTCTCTGGCCAGATAGCAGGTGTCGACCACTGCACGACGCGGCGGCCGACACGCCCCCTCAATACATCGCTATGGGAGAGCCGGAGATTGCCTAAGGCAGCACTTTGGCTCTGCCATAGAGTTGTATTGAGGGGGCATGTCAGCTGCCGCTTCATGCGGTGGTCGACACGCCCCGTTCCCGTGAGCTGTCGGGGCCCTGTACAGGAGATCACGGGGGGCCCCAGCGGTCGGACCCCCCCCCCCTGCGATCTGCAACTTATCCCCTATCCTTAGGATAGGGGATAAGTTGTTCACCACTGGATATCTCCTTTAAGCAATCGTTTGAGAACAAGGTTCAGACCTCCCCGATGATACCACTTTATGTAGTATTTTGGCTACAGATTCACAGAAACCCGTAGGTGTGCAATATAAGATCATAATGTTTGCTGCGGGGATGAGAATAATGACTAATAATAATTGTGGTCGCCCAGAAATCCAGCAGGTTTGGGTTGAGAGTCACCACATTCAATATCATTCTTTGTGATGTAGCAATGGAACATTGTGATCTTAAGGGTGCGTTCACACGGAGTAAATGAAGAGTAATTCACACTGCAAAATTCGCACGAACATGGGGGAGAAAGAAGTAAAGTGTTTTTCATCCCTTTCTGTGCAAATTGCGCGCGAATTCCGCGCAAAAACGATGTCGGGCGGATTATTTTTTTTTTTACCATTGACTTCAATTGATTTCTGCTAGCGGATTCCGCTTGAAGAATGAACATGTTCTTTCTTCAAGTGGAACGGAATTCAGCTTCGGAATTCTGCTAGCAGAATTTCCGCAGTGTGAACAGGGCAGCAGAAATAACATTAAAGTCAATGGGCAGAGGAGATGTGAATTAATTTGTAGCGGAGAATTCAAGAGGAATTACTCGAGTAAATTCCTCTTGAATTACTCCGTGTGAACGAGCCCTAAGGGTGGGTTTACACTGTGGTAGAGATTTATCAAAACCTGTCCAGAGGAAAAGTTGCTGAGTTGCCCATCGCAACCAGTTCAAATCACTTTTCATTTTTCAAATGCCTTTTTAAAAATGAAAGAAGCGATCTGATTGGTTGCTATAGACAGGCATATGTTGCAACTTTTTATTATAATGTAAGTCAATGCCAAATAGTAAATGATGTCACATTGTGAGCAACTGTGACAATCACAGAAAAACATGCACACATCCTTGATAGATTTTTGGTGGCAGGTTGTACACAATTTTGCAAATAAAGTATAATATATGTCAATAAAAAGGTTCAAATGAAAAGAAAAAGGCAGAAATTGATGTTTTTCTCAGACTCAAATGCAGTCAAAAAACTAAAATATGTGCACAAATAACCTAAGGCTGGAATCACATTTTTTTTGTAAAGTTCTTTTTAGCCAAAGTCAGGAGTGTATCCAAAAAGAAGTACAGATATAAGAGTAAGGCTAGGTTCACACTGTAGAATCTCCGGGCGGAAATTTTCTGAGATTCTGAGAGCGGCCAGTCTCCAATAGACTCCAAACACTGCAGCCTCCAATAGACTGCAATGTGTTCTGCAAGTATTTCCGCCTGAAGAATGAGCAACACCATTCTTCAGGCGGAAATTTCCAAACGGATTTTCCGTTCACAAATTCCGAAGTGCGAATGGAAACCCATTCACTACACTTTACATTTTAGCAAGCAGAAATGCAGGTGGAAATTCTGTAGTGTGAACCTAGCCTAAGGCTACATGTACACAACAGATATTCCGGGTGGAAATTCCTTCTGCAGTGGCAGCAAAATCCATCGGCACTAGGAGAGTTGTGGACATGCACCTCACTACTGATGGTCCAAATGGATTTCTACCCAAAGAATGATTATTTTTTTCAGCTGCTGCATCAGAATTTAAATTCTACTTGGAAATTCCATAGTGTTAATGCAGCCAGAGTGATACTCAAACTGCATGTAGGACTCCAGTTATAGGGTACATTCACGTGTACCACGTTTTTGCTGCAGATTTGCTGCTGTGTAAATCAGTGTAACTGAATGAGTGAACACAGCATCAAATCTGCAGCGTAAGCACGGTCAGTGTGAATGCACCCTTAGGGTACGGTCACACTGTGTATTTAATGTGTTGGACTAAAGGTCAGCCTCAGACTTGTCACGTGTCTTCCTTGCAGTCATGGATGCAGATCCCAGTACAATGGTGTTTATTAGTGACGAGTTAGTGACATGTGACTTACAATTGTGTATTTCAAATATGTGCTACAATTCAGTGTGAACTGTGTTGTGTAACGTGTCTTTCAGTGTTCACATGACAAAAGGCGCACCAAAAGAACTCATTATAAACCTGGTCTTAAGAGGTTTATCCAGGGAGGACAGCCCCACTAGCAAACTGGTGAGTACTGGTATTAAAGGAGTAGTCCAGTTTAGGAAAATGTATCCCCTGACCAAAGGAGAGGGAATAGGAGTCTGATCATAGAGTCCAACCACTGGGACCCCCCCCACTATCTCCAGCATGGCGCTCCAGCTCTCCTTGTGCGTGGAGCAGGGGTGGGCATGCACCCTCCATTTATTTTTATGAAAAAGCTGAAGCAAATACTTATGTATCTCTGGCTCTCCCATAGAGATGAAGAGGAGGCAAGCAAGGGGGGAGACAGGGAGATCACAGGGGTCCCAGCAATCGGACCTCACAATGAGACACAGCCTTTAGATAGGGGATACCTTTTCCTAAACTGGAGTACCCCTTTAATGTTGCCAAAGCCTGCACTTTTGTAGTATGAGGCAATGCCCATTATGATCCCATTCTAATGGCCAGGCCATTTTTACACAGGTGTACCCTGAAATGACACCCTTCAAACTTTCATTTATACCTACCTAAGGTTCACTTACCTAGGCATAAGGCGGTCCCCTGATGAAGATCCTTGTAATCCACCAGGAAACATGTATAGAAAATAACTCTTTTTCATTTTATTATTTATATGAAATGCAGTCATCCATGTAACAGCATATTAAAGTTTATTTTCCAAGACCTGGGTCAAACACAGTACATGATATTCTTGTGCCTGTATTGTCTTTCCTTTAGAGCAGGAGTCTCTGTGCTTAGTGCCTTAGTCAGTGTTTCCTAACCAGTGTGCCTCCGGCTGTTGCAAAACTACAACTCCTAGTATGGTGGGAGTTGTAGTTTTGCAACAGCTAGGGCCACACTGGTTGGGAAACACAGCCCTACACTATGGGTTATGTATGTTAGATTACCTGGAAATCGAATTAGAAACATGGGCCCTAAGACAAACCTCTGTAAATGGGAGTTGGTTTGTTTTTTTGTTTACAGATTTATACATGCCAAGTGTGACCCAACTACAATATGAACAGGTAATGCTGGGCCACTTAAAAGGTACCTAAAGTTTTAAAAAGTAGGGCATCCAGGTGCTCAGTCCCCCACCGATTGCTAAAACAAAGGGCAGGAATGGTCAGCTGAGTACACTGTATCCTTGTCGTCGCACAGCTATGGCTGAAGAGCAGTTTACGGATTTAAATATTTTCTAATCTAAATCAGTGTTTCCCAACCAGAGTGCCTCCAGCTGTTGCAAAACTACAACTCCCAGCATGTCCAGACAGCTGTTGGTTTTTCAACAGCGCAAGGCAACCTGGTTGGGAAACACTAGTCTAAATGGACTGCATCATGCACATAAAATAACAGTACAATGGACAAAATTGTGTCATGGCTTTAAATGCAACAAATTAGTGCAAACCAACCAATAGATGGTATAAAATATCAGACTCTAAATATACACCTATGGAGACACCTATAGTGATGGGATGTACCAAAGCACTCCCCTAGGCAGGGAAAAACCACCAACAGCAAAAGGGGAATCAGTCCAGAGATAGAGAGCGGACAAGATCCCGGGCAGAGACAACCAATGCCCACAAAATAAGCTCCCGGAAGAACCCCTGTCCATGGAGAAGAAGGACTAGGACACCAAGGAAGAGACTGTCCTATGTAGAGACTCCAAAGCTACAGTCCATAACACCAGCGCATCAGACATGGGAAACGGAGGTTCCCAAGTCGCTTGGAAGGACGTACACCTGTAGAGTAAGTAAACCCAACGTCCACAAAACGCTCCAGTCACAAACTTCTACATCTATAAGAAGTGCGGTACAGAAAAACCGCCCCACAAATGGGACAGCGGAGAAGTCGGGGCAGGAGAGCTAACCTGCCCGAGTCCACAACCATCCCTAAGGCCCAAAGAACCAGAAGGGCCGACCTAGAAAAGAAGACACGCCACAGCATACTAGGATAGTGTCCAAGACACAGACTAACCAGACATGAACCCCAGCGGTCTGAGCGGACCGGAGCAACATTCCATCAGGACAGGAACGGGGGGGGGGGGGGGGGGGGGGGAGAGAACAAAAGGGAAGGTTACTCCAGAAAACTGTAGTGTCAGTGTAGCGCAACTGACACAGACAAGGAAGGAGGAACAAACCCCTCCAGGGAGACTGCACCGAGGGAGGAGGAGAGCATTGGCAGGACCCAACAACAGACTGTGCTAGACCAGCTGTTGCATAGCCATACCATGAGTGCATAAACTCCTCCAACAGAGGAGAGTGCCAAGTCTGTATGAGCACCAGTAGATAACCAAGAAAAATGAAGAGATTCAGGCTGCAAAAGTGTGCAGCTCAGCTGATTGTTCTCCACAAAAAACAAGGGCCAAGCCAGGTACCCCACCTATATAGAGGAGGGGAAAACAAGGGGTGGTCGCTATAAAACCCAGGCCCAGACCATGCCAAGCTCCCTGATCCCCATACCTCCTGAGGAAGGGGGATGATCAAAGTGCACCATGCACTATAGGAGCAGTGAAATGCCAACCAAAAAGTAAGGGGGGCAAAGTACTGGTGGACATAGTGCCCAGGAACCCTGCAACAATATATCAAGGAATGGAGGAGCTAATTAGAGTCCTGACTACAAAAGTAAGAAACACATATACCCAAAGCGTTGTGAAGAATACTTCAACGTGGTGCAACCCTGGACCAGAAGGGCATCAACAGAGCCGGTGTCTGAACCACCCTGCACAGGAACCCAGGACAGATACCTAGCGGGGGCTGAACCGACTGTTGCCCCATGCTATCTGGCATAGGGACCATGGCCACACCGGGTGCTGTAGACAGATCGCACACAGAAAGTGGGTTACCAGCCTTCAGCCGTGAGAGAGGCGCAGGCATATAGGGAGGAACCTGCTAAAGGAGGGAACCCCGCGAACCAGTATGTGGTGTATTGTATAGGGCCCATGGAGCAACACTGGTAGACTCACCTGTAACTACACCTTGGCAGTGGATAACCTGAACTACCGTCCACAGTGTGAGAAGTGTATGGTAGTGGACTTGACGTAATAGTAGTAGACCATGGAGAACCGTCAGGCTGATTGGTATAGGCTTCCTGAATGCTCAGGGACACTCCATCAAACCCCCCCCACAGAAAGCGGGGTATTGGAGTACGACTGAACTAACGAGCGTCCCAAGTAACTGAAGGGACCCTCATCCAGAGCCCTTACACCAGCAGAGGTGTACGGGGAAACCTGACCAAGCCCGCAGGCACCCAGACATAGGAAACAGGTAGCGCCATGCTCCTGAACCCTGACCTGAAAAAGGGAAAACAAAAGGGGAGATAAAAACCTAACTAAACAGCCCCACTAGGAGAGGGGAGGGGAGAGAAGAAAAGAAAAAAAAAAAAAAACAGGTCTGGGTAGCTCCCAGACCTGTGTCTTGGCCTCCTACTTACACTAGCTAAAACTGATTAACTCACTTCCAGTAGGCGGGTATATCCTGCCAGGGAGGAGACTACTTTTTTTCCCCCCTAGTGTCCGCGCATATACCCATCAGTATAGATGTCGCCCAATGAAGAGCGACCGAGAAAAGTAAAATGGAGCTGCTCTTACTTGGTGTCCAAAAGACAGCAAACCCTGGAACAGGTAAAGAGTATTACAGAACATGTAATACCTCCCTGCACTATACAGGAGGTGTTACCTGACAGTCCGTGGACACACTCGTAATACAGGGATCATCAGTGAAATGCCCATTCTTCAAGCCACTGACACTTTGGAGTAGTGTTGTATGGAGAGTTTGGTTTTAACCAAATCACAGGTCACTTAGACTGTAAAAATATGAGAGTTGAGCTGTGGTTGGTTTCTATGGGAAACTGGTCCAATCTGTCCTAGACAAACTGGAGGAAGTGTTTCCCAACAAGTATGCCTCCAGCTGTTACAATTAAAGATGTAGAGATATCTTAAGGCAGGTCGACACTGGAATTTCGTTTAAATTCTGGTCCAGCAGCACCCTAAAGTTTTCACTAGAATTCTGCTGCTCTGCTTATTCTTTTGGCCAATCAAAAAAATTCTGCAGTGTAAACATGTTCATTCTTTTCAGTGGACATCTGAAGGTGAGGACACATCTGTGCACTTTAATTCGTAGACCCTGCTAGAAAGGAGGTCAAGTGTTTAGAGCTATGGCTGAGAAATAACCTGTGTGTTATCTTTCAACAATGACGACTATGGGGGAGATTTATCAAAACCTGTGTAGAGGAAGAATGGAGCTGTGCCCATTTTTTTTTTTTTTTTTTTTTTTTTTAAAAGGCATCTGAAATATAAAAGTAATCTGATCAGTAGATATTGGCGACTGCACCACTCTGTGCACAGCTTTTGACAAATCTCCTATGACTTTCCTTGAACAGCATTTTTCTTATGCTATGTTTTGGGCATTTATATTGGCACTCCTATATTCACTTACTTGCCTGGCAGCTGTAATAGGGAAAGCGTGAACAAGTGTTTCCCAACCAGGGTGCCTCCAGCAGTTGAAAAAATACAACTCCCAGCATGCCTGGACAGCCAAAGGCTGTACAGGTATGCTGGGAGTTTTAGCTCTGCAACTACTGGAGGCAGCCTGGTGTAAGCAAACGGTGCATGGACTTCTCCCGATTCCAAGACAAAACCTTGTTACCTCTACTTCTCACCCGTGGACCAAAGACATTCCCAGTCAGTATTGATGTTATGCCAAAGTCTTACATGTTGGTAGGATATTATAAATTAAGGCTGCCCATTCTGCATAACTTTCAGTAAAGCCACCATAGAGCCTTGATTATTCACATACATTAGAGCAACCCAAAAAGTAAGAGTGGTATTTAGAGCTAAAATTACTTATCCCCTAGCCACAGTGCAAATAAAGCTACTAGAGATGAGCGAACTTTCAGTAAATTCGATTCGTCACGAACTTCTCAGCAGTTGATGACTTATCCTGCATAAATGAGTTCAGCTTTCAGGTGCTCCCGTGGGCTGGAAAAGGTGTATACAGTCCTAGGAGACTTTCCTAGGACTGTATCCACCTTTTCTAGCCCACGGGAGCATCGGAACGCTGAACTAATTTATGCAGGATAAGTCATTAACTGCCAAGCCGAGAAGTTCGTGACAAATCGAATTTACTGAAAGTTCGCTCATCTCTAAAAGCTACCACAGTTTTCATAGCTGAAGCATAAGTGCCTCAAGTAAAAAAAAATGGGGGGGGGGGGGGAATTCTCAAAATCAGTTTGGTTGGTATGAGCATCTGCACTTTCCTTTAGGTTACATTCACACATACAGGATCTGCAACATTTTTGGTAGCAAAACCAGCTTCAGAAAATATGCAAAGGTTTGCAGAAGATCCTGTACATGTGAACATATCCTTCATATCCTTAGAAATATGTTATGGGCACCTGCACCACTCTTCCCCTACACAGGTTTTGATAAATTTCCCTCAGTGATTAATTGTAAACACATGCAGTACACTGGACCCAGCCTAAAGTTACCTCTAGCCTTTGTAGTACAAAGTAGGAGTTGTCAGCTGTAGGCAAAAAGATGACATTCACAAGTCAACAGCACAATTCCGCTGTAGCCAGCCATCACGTAGATTTGCTGAGAACCACATGCAGTGATTGGCCTGCATGCAGGGGGCCATGTTTTTCCACTGAGAGAAGCCTAAGGCAGGGTTCACATGGCACAGTTCTCCATTGCACACTGCGGCTCCATGTTTACTATGCAGTGACCGTTTCAGTTACATGTGAAGTACTGTATTTTTGTATTTCATCTGTACATAAACCAAGTGCAGTTTTGCCACTGTTCTTGGGCAGAAGACACAACTGTTCTGCAGCTGCAGTCTGAACCAAAGCCTAAAAAGGGGCCTTTTAGATAAGCTGACCCCATTTCCTAAAGAGTTCTAATCATAGATCAGTATTTACAGCACATAAGTGGAGTAGCGATGATCCCTTTTGGTTATACAGTATAATTGCTACTATACACCTATATTTCTAACACGTTAACAAACTCCTCTTATTTACAGAGCCAGTCAGGTTTAAATTGTAATAGAATACAAAGCAAATAACGTATTCAAGAGAAAGCTCAGTCATTATGTGTTCTTCATTAAAGGGGTTTCGAGCACCGTGTGCACATGCTGTGGGGGTCGGCCATCACTCCCCCTCCCATAGACTTGCATTGAGGCAGTGTGGCATCACAAGGGGGCGTGGCCAACCCCCGCAGCGCGCACACAGCGTTCGGAACTAAATGTTCTGAACTCTGCCAGTGGAGTACCCCTTTAGCGATCTTCATGGCGTGTGTGATTATATATCTCTATCTACACAAAACACTAAGTTAAAGCCCTGTAGATCTGCCTTCTGTGATCTGGATTTAGATATAGATTCAAATATTGGTCTTCATGCAGTTATCCTCACAAGGAGCAGTGAATAAAGTGACAGCTTTTGTGTATTGAGATGTTTTATTTGGAAATGTGTAACTGATGCCCAGCAGCAGGCGCATCTTTACCATACGTCAAGATTTTGCTTTTAAAATATTCTGTCACCAGTTAACACGGACGGGAATCATTTTTTTCTTCTTGTATTAAAACAAAAGAACTAGAACAAAATATATATATTAGACCTCACTCCAATGTCAGAACATTACAGCAATCTCGAACCAAATTACATCCAGGGAATTCTCAGCACTTACAAGGAAACCCCACACAGATATACAGCTAAAGATTAAATATATATGCAGCAAAGGGAAGGGGGGCTGGGAAGAGTAACAAGAGGAAAGAAACAGCTGGCTCTCAGTTTAAGTATGAACAATGAAGAATTTTTGTATTTATAAATAAAACATTGAATGAAATAGGGAAATTACAGTCTAGATCATTTATACATGGTACCTTTGTTAGGAAACATCCAGAGTCGATATGGGAGGCAAGAAAAAAATAAAATTTAAACACTGCACGCAGAAGGGGCAGTTGTTGGGTGAGGATTGTGGAAGTGATGCCTGCTTCCTGCCCACAACAATGGCATCAGGACCCCATATTGCCCTGAAGTCCTCTTGATGAATATAGCTAGAGGGTTACACACAACAGTCACTAACTTACAATTGCGCAGTTACGGGGGATAGAAGGGGGAGAAACTACTGAATAAGGGTGGGTGAAGGATGACTGTACACATGAGATAAAACCATTTTGTAAGTGGCGATTTCTGGAACGTCAAGGAAGGGGGAAGAAATTTCTTCTTTATTTTGTGGACAGAATAAGGGCCACGATCAGACCGTAAAGACCCAAGACTTCAGCGAAAATGAGGATCAGGATCATGCCTACAAATAGTCGAGGCTGTTGCGCTGTACCCCGCACTCCTGCATCTCCAACAATACCAATGGCAAAACCAGCAGCAAGACCACTCAGTCCTACGCTCAAGCCGGCACCTAGTTGTAAGAAACTCCTAGAAAGAAAAAAAAAAAAAAAAAAGTTAGACTGCGAAATTGATTAAACCTAAAAACAGTCTGGTAAATGCACTTTTAGGCTTCGTTTTAATCAGCACTCAATCATAGCTCAGCTTTCATTTGCAAGTACTGTTTAAGATGGTAATAGGCATTGACTGGCTACCATGCTTCTGGTCTGGTAACAAAACCAGACAGTCCAAAAATGAGCCAACCGAAGTCACTAGCCGACTCCATCCAGCTTATTCAAATGAATGGGGTGCAGCACGGGTCCAGTGGTTATTAGTCAGAAGCCGGTTTTAAAATTCTCCAGCCAGTGTCATGTGACTGAATATCATGTAATAAACAGGTTATGCAAACTATAAAATGTAGATCTTTAGTCCCAGCACAGTATGTACGTGTATAAGCAAGCATCTCATTTTGACAGTTTTCTGACATTTAGTACAATGGGAAGTCTTAATGCAAAATCCCCCTCAGACCAAGGCCAGCACATCTGACCCCGAAGACATTTGTCAACAGAAATGCCTTGATTCCTACTCCCTGAATTGAGGAGACATGCTTGGCTGATCCAAACAAGCATGTTTACAGGTAATCATGGGAGATTGTTGGCTGCATAAGGTAAACATTCACAGACCGTGCAAACTTAAAAATCAAACCTGTAATGTGCAAGAAGTATGTTAAACCACCAGCATGGCAGTCTGCATGTCTGGAACCTGAATGGGCCATAAAAGTATGATTTTGCATCATGGCCGTGTCTCTCCAGTGCCCATGCCCTAGGGCAGTGATATTCAACCTGCGGACCTCCAGATGTTGCAAAACTACAACTCCCAGCATGCCCGGACAGCCGTTGGCTGTCCGGGCATGCTGGGCGTTGTAGTTTTGCAACATCTGGAGGTCCGCAGGTTGAAGACCACTGCCCTAGGGCAAGAGATCATTAGAGCAGCTGTTTACGCTTACCATGCTTTTGCTGGAAGGGAAGTATAACATTGCATTGGAATTGTCCTTTAACCCCTTAAGGGCCAACCTTTTTGCACTTGTTTTTCCCCCTCACATTTTAAAATCCTAACCCTTTCAATTTTACACCCAAAAATCCATATGATTGCTTTTTTGCACCAACAATTCTACTTTGCAATGACCGTAATTTTACCCAAAAATCTACAGCGAAAAGGAAACGAAAGTCATTGTGTGACAAAATGGAATAAAAAAAAAAAAAAAAAAAAAAAAAAAAAAAGCGCCATTTTATAACTTTTGGGGGCTTCCATTTCTACGCAGTACATTTTTTGGTAAAAATTACACCTCTAATTTCTGTAGGTCCATATGATTAATATTGTCGTACTTCTGGAAAAAATAACTACATGCACAAAAATTTATAAGTTTAAAATTGTCATCTTCTGACCTATAACTTATTTTTCTGCGTATGGGGTGGTAGGAGGGCTAATATTTTGCGCAGTGATCTGAAGTTATCGTACCATTTTTATTTTGATCAGACTTTTTGATCGCTTGTTTTTTAAGGTATAAAAAGTGACCAAAAATATGCCATTTTAAACTTTGGAATTTTTTTTGCGTGTACGCCATTGACTGGTTTAATTAACTGCATTTTTGTAGTTTGGACATTTACTCACGTGGAAATACCACATTTTTTAAAAATTTTTATGGAAAAAGGGGCGATTCTAATTTTTTATTATGGAAGGGGCTATAACATTGCATACACTGATTGCAGGCACTGTTCAAAGCATTGCCATAGGAATGCATTGATCAGTTTTCTGCGCTTTATTGCTTAAGCCTGATTTCAGGCTTGGAGCAAGCAAATGCCGATCGGACAGTCAGGAAGAAGGCAAGGCACCTCCTGCTGTCCTCAGCTGTTCAGGATGCGATTTCACCACAGCGGTCCTGAACAGATCCGCTGAGCTAGTCTGTATGGATGTCTCCTGTTTTAGACGCCACAATCAACTTTGATTGCGGCATCTAAAGGGTCAATACCGGCCATTAGCGACGGGTCATGGTTGCTGATAGCAACTGGGACCCAGCAGTTACGAGGCACGCTCAGCTTTTGAGTGCACGCTTCACAGATTGGGAGCCGGCCACGGACGTAAATATACGTTCGTTAAGGGGTTAAGGATGTTGCAATTTTGTCGTGGATTTTTACCCCACAGAAATTACTAAAGCCTACTACAAAAGACTCCATGTAGTGTTTTTTTTGTTTTTTACACACTGAACTGCCAATAGTCTAAAATATGTAAACCATGTAAAAAAAAAAATCCTTAACAGTAGCTTTAAAATAGCTGTCCCTGTTTTGTTTAATTATAATAAAATTTTACACATTAAGGAGTTTAAAAGAATGTAGCAACAAAATTTTACCTGATCACAGACAAATACTAACATCAATCATCTGTCTATTTTCTTATTGCATTTTTTTACATTTAATTTTGTGTAATGTTATGGGGGCTGCCAACTTGCATGATCTATTAACCCCTTAAGGACCCGGGCTTTTTCTGTTTTCTTCATTTTCAATTTTTCCTCCTTAACTTTAAATAATCATCACTCTAAAATTCTATATGATGGCTTATTTTTTGCGTCACTAATTCTACTTTGTAATGACATTAGTCATTTTACCCAAAAATCTACGGTGAAACGGGGGAAAAAAAAAAAATCAATGTGCAACAAAATTGATGAAAAAACTATTTTGTAAGTTTTGGGGGGGCTTCAGTTTTTACGCAGTACATTTTTTTGGCAAAAATGATACCTTATTCTGTAGGTCCATATGGTTAAAATGATACCCTACTTATATAGGTTTGATTTTGTATCACTTCAGAAAAAAAAAAATCATGAATACATGCAGGAAAATGTATATGTTTAAAATGGTCATCTTCTGACCCCTATAACTTTATTTCTGTGTTCAGGGCGCTATGAGGGCTCATTTTTGCCGCCGTGATCTGAAGTTTTTAGCGGTACCATTTTTGTTCTGATCAGACTTTTTGATCACTTTTTATTCACTTTTTAGTGATATAAAAAGTGATCAAAAATGCACTATTTTGGACTTTGGAATTTTTTGGGCGCGTACGCCATTGAACATGCGGTTTAAAAAGTGGTATATTTTTATAATTCAGACATTTCCGCACGTGGCGATACCACATATATTTTTATTTACACTTTTTTATTCTTTGAAATGCCGGGTGATTCAAACTTTTATTAGGGGAAGGTATAATTGAAAGTTTATGATAAATGTTTTTTTTTTTTTTTTTACACACACTTTTCTTATGCAATATTATAGCTCCTATAGGGGGCTATAACATTGCATTAACTGATCTTTTACACTGATTGATCCATCTCCATAGGAATGGATCAGTGTTTTCGGCGATTGAATGCTCAAGCCTGGATCTCAGGCTTGAAGCATTCAATCGGCGATCAGACTGCAGGAAGGAAGGTAAGAGACCTTCCTCCTGTGCTACAGCTGTTCGGGATGCCATGATTATACCGCGGCAATCCCGAACAGCTCCCTGAGCTAACCGACAACTTTCACTTTAGTTTTTAGCCGAGCGGCTCAGCTTTGAGCGTGCGGCTAAAGAGTTAATAGCGCGGCACTGTGATCAGTGCCGCGTGCTATTAGAGGCGGGTCCCGGTTTCACTATGACACTGGGCCCGCCGCGATATGATGCGGGGTCACCGTGTGACCCCGCGTTATATCGCAGGACTGGGACCCAGGACGTACCCATACGTCCTGGGTCCTTAAGAGGTTAACAGCATTTAGTGTAGGACCCATGAGCGGACCATAGACAGTACCTGCCCCAGATGAATTGGAAAGTTACTGGGGATTCACTGTGACCTTTTCAAAGTTCATTCTACAGGGAAGGGAATGCTGAGTGTCAACTGCTGATTGAGCCAGTGTTCCCTCTATTGGTGTCACCCTTCACTGTACTCCTTCGTGCTTAGAACAGGAAGTCAGTTTCCATCCTGGCCACTGGGCCTAAAATTAAGCTTTTTTTTTAGAGAAATCCTGCATAGTAAATTGGAAAATTTTTACATACGGTTAACAAACTGATGAATAGGCAATTTTCTGACATTTCTTTTTGTGCAGTTTATTTGCTTGGGGTGTCACACCGACAAATGTTTCTACAGAAAAATGAGATGTTAAAATTGAACTTACTTGTATAATGTGATTGCTGATGTTAAAGAATTTGCAATAAGCACTGCAACTACCAGTCCATAAATGGCAATGATACCCGCCATGACCACAGGAATGATTGATTTCATGATCAGCTCAGGCCGCATGACAGACATTGCTGCAATCCCTGTGCCACTCTTTGCGGTGCCATAGGCAGCTCCCAGTGCTGTGAGGAGACAAAATAAAAGAGGTGCAATCTTAACTTATTGGATTTTCATACAGGAAAAGGCAAGGGAAAAAAGGTACTCTTAGTATTATATTAAGTAATATTTTACAGCAGCACTCAGCCAGGCTGTGTTTACGCAGGAATTTGTGCTTGCGCTCAGATTCCTTTCTGCTGAACTGGCTGATGTTTTTGTAGTTTCACAAGTTCTGTGCTGAATTTATGCAGAATCTCTTGTGCTCAGATTCCGGACTGAGTCCCATTGACTTCAATTTAAAAAAACTAAGATACAGTGTTTTTGCAGAATGCATAATTTCCATAGCGGACAATCTGCTGTGTGAGTAGGACAACAGAAATTTTCACCACAATGTAAACTTCAGATAGTAGAATCTCTCTTCTGGATTCTTCCGTGTGAAAATTGATTTTTGTCTCCATGCATTTGAATGATTGTATAAGGCCAAGTCTCATGGCAAACAAAAACAACCTACTACAAAGCATGTCTGTCAAAAAAAACAAACAAACAAACAAAAAATGCCTTGTAGAGCTTAAGATCTGCATTAAAAACAAAGCAATGTACTTAGTTTGCCCATTTCCATCCCCATGATGTAGACAGGAAATGCCCGCTCAGCAACAGGTTAGAACTGACCTCAGCCACTGAGCAGGCATTTCCATCCACATGGAACATCAGCAGAAGCAGTGAAGAGGATAGCTGGAGGACCATGCAGTCTGGAAACTGGCAGTGACCGGGGAGCAGGCCAGGTAAATATACAGTTTATGTTCAATGCAGCCCAGGATATATTTAGAGATCTCTACACAGACTTTCCAGACTGCAGTGTAAGGAGACAGAATCCCCCCACCCATTATCAGTACTATGTTACTGATATGGAAGAACTGATTTTTGGGTGCAAAGTCTACGCTGCTTGTTTATCACTGCAAGACAATTAAATTTAATGTTAGGATTAAAGTTGATCGATATATCATAGAAAACTCTGCACATCCACCGTACTTGCTGCTGCAACAATGCATGAAGTTTGTAGCTTGTCACATGGCCAAAACTCTTTACGACCTAAAGACTGAGCGGAATACTACAGAAAGACTTCAAAGCATCATACTGGTCACATGACTACAACATGACCACATTCACATGACTTTCATGAGTAGCTGCTACAAAACCATCATTTCCTCATCCAGATTTCATGACTAGGCAGCAATTTAGATTCTCTGAACATAATGATTATGCAACAGCAGAAACTACCCCCCCCCCCTTATAATAACACCCATCACCTGATCTTCACTCAATATTAAGGGAATCTGTCACCATGAAAGCAATATCAGCACAATGGTTTAGAGCAGGAAGCGCTCAGCTATAATTTCTTTTCCCACAAAGATGTAACTATTATCTGGACTCTAAAGAGAGCTGAGATTTTAGTGTCACAATGAGAAATCCACGAGGGATCCAGACAAGAAGCTTTACTGAATCTTTTTACAGATATACACACACACACACACTAAGATAACACATCCTAGATCTGAATGAATAATCGTATGAAACTTTAGTCTTTACATATTTTGTGGGATTTTGTTAGTTGAATGTGCTATCAATGGAAATCAAATGTATCAACCCATGGAGGTCTGGATATGGAGTCACTCAAAATCAAAGTGGAAAACCCCACTACAGGCTGATCCAACTTTATGTAATGTCCTTACTACAAGTCGCAATGAGGCTCAGTAGTGTGTGTGGCCTCCACGTGCCCGTATGACCTCCCTACAACGCCTGGGCATGATCCTGATGAGGTGGAGGATGGTCTCCTGAGGGACGTCCTCCCAGACCTGGACTAAAGCATCCGCCAACTCCTGGACAGTTTGTGGTGTAATGTGGCGTTTGTGGATTGAGCGACATGATATCACAGATTTGATCGGATTCAGGTCTGGGCAACGGACGGGCCAGTCCATAGCATCAATACCTTCCTCTTGCAGGAACTGCTGACACACTCCAGCCACATGAGGTCTAGCATTGTCTTGCAATAGGAGGAACCCAGGGCCAAACGGACCAGCATATGGTCTTACAAGGGGTCTGAGGATCTCATCTAATGGCAGTCAGGCTACCTCTGCACATGGAGGGCTGTGCGGCCCCCAAAGAAATGCCACCCCACACCATTACGGACCCACTAAACCGGTCATGCTGGAGTATGTTGCAGGCAGCAGAACGTTCTCCATGGCATCTCCAGACTGTCACATGTGCTCAGTGTGAACCTGCTTTTCATCTGTGAAGAGCACAAGGCACCTGTGGTGAATTTGCCAATCTTTGTTCTCTGGCAAATGCCAAAAGTCCTGCACGGTGTTGTGCTGCAAGTACAACCCCCACCTGTGGATGTCGGGCCCTTGTGGAGTCTGACCGAGTGGACACCTGCACATTTGTGGTCTGCTGGAGGTAATTTTGCAGGCTCTGGCAGTGCTCCTCCTCTCACAAAGGTGGAGGTAGCAGTCCTGCTGATGGGTTGTTGCCCCCCTATGGCCTCCTCCACGTCTCCTTGTAGCGCCTCCATGCTCTCACTGCACTGACAGACAGCAAACCTTCCTGCCACAGCTCGCATTGATGTGCCATCCTGGATGAGCTGCACTACCTGAACCACTTGTGTGAGTTGTAGACTCAGTCTCATGCTACCACTAGAGTGAAAGCACCACCAGCATTCAAAAGTGACCAAATCATCAACCAGGAAGCATAGTAACTGAGAAGTGGTCTGGTCACCACCTGCAGAACCACTCCTTTATTGGGGAGTGTCTTGCTAATTGCCTATAATTTCCACCTGTTGTCTGTTCCATTTGCACAACATCATGTGACATTGATTGTCAATCAGTGTTGCTTCCTGAGTGGACAGTGTGATTTCACAGAAGTGTGAGTGACTTGGAGTTACATTGTGTTTAAGTGTTCCCTTTATTTTTTTTGAGCAGTGTATCAATCTGCTCAGCATTTCTTTAACACTATGCAGATAGATTAGATAGCATTTTCATGGTGACTGGTTCCTTCTTAAGTTTACCCCCCATTTCAGATATTCCTGAAAGGTCATACTATAAACTCATCTCTGGTTGCCCACAGGTCCTCCAAGTCCTTAAGCCTTTTTGGTGCTAGTAGAGAAAAATCAGCTTTAGGTCATGGATAACTTCATACAGAAACTGCACCCAAAAACATTCCATCCTCTTATACTATATGAACTATAGCGCAAGCTGCCATCAGTTTCTCAAACAAGGAAACCACATTGGACGCGAGGTAGATCGGTTAGCCCGCAGCATTTTAGAATGAAAAGCTGCATGGGAAGTTGCCAAGCTAAGGGTGCACTCAAACCACGATTTAGGCATACGTGTCGTATACGATGGGGGGAATTTAATAACCATAGTGTAACAAAATCAAAAGCACATATTAATGTGCACACCAATACCATCTCACTAATTCTTTATTGTAGTACACAACATGTAACAAAATAGACTGCACAATTAAACACTAAAAACTGAAGGGGCCAGATGACTCACAGCCTCCCTAAGCCAGAGGGGAACCCCAGAATCCCGGTAGCTCCCCTCAGGGACACGTGTCTTGACCATGCACTATTTGAACGATTGAATATTCATGCAGCTGCTATATAGTGCAATATTGTGCTTACTTGTGTTATGCATAGGGTGTTCAATGGTCTAGAGGGAGTGTTTATTGTGCAATTAGAATTAGGTGGGTGTCCCTGTGGGGGAGCTACCAGGATTCTGGGGTTCCCCTCCGTGGCTTAGGGAGGCTGTGAGTCATGTGCCCCCTAGTTTTTAGTGTTTTTAATTGTGTGGTCTATTTTGTTACATGTTGTCTACTACAATAAAGAATTAGTGAGATGGTATTGGTCTGTGCCTTTATCCCTTGACAGAAGGTTTTCCAATTTTTGCACTTTTCGTTTTTCCTCACCTTTTAAAAATCATAACCCTTTCAATTTTGCAGCTAAAAATCCACATGATTGCTTATTTTTTGCGCCACCAATTCTACTTTAATGTCATTTTACCCAAAAATCTACGGTGAAACGAAAAAAAAAAAAATTTACGATAAAATTGAAGAATGCAATTTTGTAACTTGGGGGCTTTTGTTTCTACACAGTACATTTTTCGGTAACTGACATTCTGTAGGTCCATATGATTAAAATGATACCCTACTTCTATAGGTTTGATTTTGTCGTACTTATGGAAAAAATCATAACTACATGCAGGAAAATGTATACGTTTAAAATTATCATCTTCTGACCCCTATAACTTATTTTTCTGCGTATGGGGCGGCATGAGGGCTAGTTTTTTGCGCCGTGATCTGAAGTTTTTAGCAGTGCCATTTATCTATTGATTTGACTTTTTGATCATTTTTATAAATTTTTTAGGATATATATTTAGGATATACAATATATTTTTACAATTCAGACATTTCCACACGCGACTATACCACATGCTTACAGTTTTTTTTAATTGGGAAAAAGGGGGTGATTCAAACTTATTAGGGAAGGGGTTAAATTTATTCTTTTTTTTGCAATGTCATAGCTCCCATAGGGGGCTATAACACTGAGAAACAAATGATCAATGTAAAAGATCAGTGTGCGCAAAGAAACCACTGATCAGTGATTCTGCCGCTTGACTGCTCATGCCTGGATCTCAGGCCCTGATCAGTCATTCAGCGATCAGACAGCATGAGGAAGGTAGAGACCCTCCTGCTGTCTTTACAGCTGCTCTGGATGCCACGATGTCACCGCGGTGATCCTGAACAGCACCCTGAGCCAACCAGCACTTCTTTACTTTCACTTTTGAAGCAGCGTTCAACTTTGAACGCCGTGTCTAGAGGGTTAATAGCGCGTGGCATTGATTGCAGTGCCTCACGCTATTAGCCACGGGTCCCGACCCACTATGACGTGGGGCCCCGCGTTATAGGCAGGGAGCAGGCTGAGGGCGTATAGGTCTGTCCTAAAGGAGTTAAGGACCAGGCCCATTTTGGCCTTAATGGGGTACTCCGCCCCTAGACATCTTATCCCCTATCCAAAGGATAGGGGATAAGATGTCAGATCGCCGCGGTCCCGCCGCTGTGGCACTCTGCTCTCATTACTGCACAGAGAGAGTTCGCTCTGCACGTAATGACGGGCGATACAGGGGACGGAGCAGCGTGATGCCATGGCCCTGACCCTTGTGACATCACGGCCTGCCCCCTTAATGCAAGTCTATGGCAGGGGGTGTGACGACCACCTCCCTCCCACAGACGTGTATTGAGGGGGTGGGCAGTGACATAACGAGGGGCGGAGCCATGATGTAACGATGATCCAGCCCCTGTATTGCCCGTCATTACGTGCAGAGAGAACTCGCTCTGCGCAGTAATGATCGCGTGGTGCCGCAGCGGTGATCCCCGGGGTCCCCAGCAGCGGGACCGTGGTGATCTGACATCTTATCCCCTATCCTTTGGATAGGGGATAAGATGTCTCAGGGCGGAGTACCCCTTTAAGGACCAGACCTATTTTTGCATTTTCATTTTCCTACTCGCCTTCTAAATAGAACTTATATTTCCATCCACAGACCCATATTGTACCCAACAGTACTTACACTCATTTTACCATAAAATGTATGGTGCAACCATACAAATATTTATGGGAAAATTGAAAAGTAAACCGCAATTTAGCAAATTTTGGAATGTTTTGTTTTCATGCTGTACACTTTCCAGTAAAAATGACATTAATACGATTAAAATGATATCCATGTTATATGCTTTTCTATAATTATACCACTTAAAAAAAAATCTCAAACCATTTTAACAAAATTTGTATGTTTGAAATTGCCCTAACTTTCTAGTTTTTCTGTGTATGGGGCGGTATGAGAGCTAATTTTTGGTGCCATGATCTGTAGTTTCAGTACCACTTTTGCTTAGGTTTTACTTTTTATAAATTTATAATTTTTTGGGAATATGACAAAAAATCAGCAATTTTGGACTTTACGTTAATATTGTTCACTGTATGGTATAACTAAATATATTTTAATAGTTCAGACTTTTACGGACGCGGCGATACCAAATGTGATCTCAGACCTGAGCAGAAGACCCCGGGAGACAGCCAGTCAGGTGAGGGGACCTCCAGCCGCCATGCTGGATGATCAGATCACCGTAGCAGTGCTGTGATAATCCAAAGTACTGCACTGCCACAGATGCCGTGATCTGTATTGATCACAGCATCTGAGGGGTTAATGGCAGACATCGCAACGATCACGGATGTCTGCCATTGCCGGCGGGTCCCTGGCTACTGATAGCAGCCACGCATGATGCGAGCACTAGTCTGGCAGTCATGGCACCCCCCCCCCCCCCCGTGGTGCCAGAAAGTTACAGATTTGTAAATTATTGCAGCAATGAGATAGAAAGTAAGTAGAGAGCACACAAGAGGTGTACTGGATTACAGCGTGGCCACAGCTAGACAAACTTCTCTCCTGCGGGGTGCACATACACAAGATATGAAGTATCAATGTAAACGAAGAAGCACATACGTGCACTCACCGCTCGGCAGAGAAAGTTGCACGGCCCGGTAACTGGGAGCTGGATCACAGCATCATCGCAGGTGAAATCACCTGCACTGATGCTGTGATCGAGCTCCCTGTTACCGGACCCCGCCACGCAACTGTCTCTGCCGAGTGGTGAGTGCACGTACGTGCTTTATTAGTTTGGATTTGTAAATTACTTCTATTAAAAAAATCTTAATCCTTTAATCCTTCCAGTACTTATTAGCTACTGAATACTACAGAGGAAATTATTTTTGGACACCGTGCTCTCTGCTGACATCTCTGTCCATTTTAAGAACTGTCCAGAGTAGGAGAAAATCCCCATAGCAATCATGCTGCTCTGGACAGAGATGTCAGCAGAGAGCGCTGTGCTTGTGATGTCAGCAGACAGCTCTGTGTTCCAAGAAGAAAATCATTTCCTATGTAGTATTCAGCAGCTAATAAGTACTGGAAGGGTTAAAATGTTTTAATAAAAGTAATTTACAAATCTAACTTTCTGGAACCAGTTGATTAAATAAAAAAAAAAAAGTCTTCCACTGGAGTACCCCTTTAGGACGAAGCCCATTTTGTCCTTAAGGACGCAGAAAATTTTATTTTTAAGTTCATTTTTTCCTCCTCGCCTTCAAAAAAGCAAATCTTATATTTTCGTCCACAGACTAGTATGAGGGCTTGTTTTTTGCGTGACCAGTTGTCTGTTGTAATGCCATCACTCACTTTACCATAAAATGTATGGCGCAACCCAACACTTTTTGGGGTGAAATGGGGCAATTTATGTTTTTAATGGGAAAGGGTTTTTTCTAAACTTATTTTTACACTCTTATAGTCCCATAGGGGACTATTTATAGCAACCATTCGATTGCTAATCCTGTTCAGTGCTATGTATAGGACATAGCACTGATCAGGGTTATCGGTCATCTTCTGCTCTGGTCTGTGGGAAGGCAGATCAGAGCAGAAAACTCCCGGAAGACAGCGGAGGCAGGTGAGGGGACCTCCGTCTGCCGTGCTGGATGATTGGATCGCTGCGGGCGATCCGATCATCCAATTAAGTGAACGCGATGCTGCAGATGCTGTGATCTGTATTGATCACGGCATCGGAGGGGTTAATGGCGGACATCCACGGGATCGCGGATGTCCGCCATTACAGGCTGGTCCCTGGCTGCGATCAACAGCCAGGACCTGCCGCGCATGATCCGGGCATCGCTCCTATGCTTAGGACGTAAATGTACGTCCTGGTGCGTTAAGTACCATGTCACCAGGACGTATATTTACGGCGCTCGTTGTTAAGGGGTTAATATGTGCTTTATGTTACTCTTGTGTTTAGGATATTACCACTGGTAGGACCCTCATGGATATTACTACATAGGTTGAGCCCACTGTCTTGTTTATTGGAATTTAAAGGGGTTCTCCGGTGCTTACACATCTTTTCCCCTATCCAAAGGATAGGGGATAAGATGCCTGATCGCAGGAGTTCCGCCGCTGGGGAACCCCCGGATCATGCACGTGGCACCTCGTCTGTAATCAGTCCCTGGAGCGTGTTCACCCCAGGACTGAATACAGGTGACCACTGGGCTGGTGGCGTGTCACATCACGCCTCCGCCCCCATGTGACGTCACGCTCCGCCCCTCAATGCTAGCCTATGGGGGTGAACGTGATAGCTGTCACGCCCACCCCCGTAGGCTTGCATTGAGGGGCGGAGCATGATGTCACACGGGGCAGAGGCGTGACATCACATGCCGGTGAACTGATTACAAACGGGGTGCCGCGTGCATGATCCCAAGGGTCCCCAGCGGCAGGACTCCTGCGATCAGGCATCTTATCCTTTATCCTTTTGATAGGGGAAAAGATGTGTAAGCACCGGAGTACCCCTTTAACGGCTGCTGCCATCCCCATTCATTTTAATGAGCCAGACTGAATTACCCGACTGTCCAGCTCACTAAAATGAATGGGGTGTGGCATGGGTACCCCAAAATTGTGATTTGAATGCAGCCTAAGGTTAGCTCCAGTTTTTTGCTACATGTTTTAAAGCTGTAATGTGTGATGTCACATTAGCCACTGCTAAAGTGACTTTGTGGCCCAGATTTATCACTGTGCAAAACAAAAACCTGTCAGATTTGCCCATGGTAATCAGAGCTCATTTTATTTCTCACATTGCCCTAGTAAAATGAAAGCTGCCCTCTGGTTGCCATAGCAAGACAGATTGTCACAGTTTAATATGGGTCAGTGCATCTTCATTTATTCAAATGTATGCCTTATGACTCACATTGCTTTAAATTGTACAACTGAAGTGTCTGGAAAATACTGCTCTAGCTGTACAGCCTGTGTAGCCAAACAGTTTCCAGCTGTTGCAAATCTATAACTCCCAGCATGCCCGGACAGCCAAAGGCTGTCTGGGCATGTTGGGAGTTTTTTTGCAACAGCTGGGGACCTTGTTTGGAAAACACTGACCTAGAAAATGAACCATTTTTATCAGCATTTCCACCAACCGGAATTTTATCAATTCCTGTTCTAAAACTGCAAGCTGGACAAATTCTCACATGTAAGGAAGTCCTAAGCTTGGCGGATGGAGAGAATCACAAGATTGTGCTAGACGAGTGAAATGCCAGGGAATCAAACACAGATTCATACAGAAAACTACAATCCCTGAACACCATTTTATGCACTTAAAAGACCACCCCAGGGAGTAGGTGCATTAGACCATGTAATGTGAGCCTTAGTAAAATCTTAAGGGGATATCTCAGCAAGAACAGCTCTTTCCAAATAGAGGTCACCCTCTATGAAGGAGAGCTGCTCCAGTTTTGGTGGGCTCAACAATGTATGAGATGGTCTTCTATACATCGTAACGAGTGCCACATACATTACCCTTGTTAAAAGCTGTTCAGATAAAAGGGCATGCAAAGCTGCGCTTAAAAGCAACAGCATCCAGTCTAACATTGATTTCAATGAAATAAGCAAATAGGTATCCTCCAATGTGTAGACGGGATTCAAAGGCGCTGGACACAAATGCAGGGATCTCAAATTTATTCACCCATGATGCAACGTGTTTCACAGAAAGACTGCTTCATCAGGTATGGTGCCTGATGAAGGAGTCTCTGAAACACGTTGCATCATGGGTGAATAAACTTGAGATACCTGCATTTGTGTCCAGCGCCTTTGAATCCCGCCGACACGTTTTAGGATACCCATTCGCTTATATCTATTTGGACGTGGAGCGGCTGCAGGCACCTTATTTCACTACTTTTTTCCCATTGTTATACTTGGCGGAGTGTAACTGTGTGGCAACTACCCTAACTACTACCCTAACTTCGTTTAACAATGGTATCACTACGGAGCGCTGTCTGTTTATTTCAGATTGATTACAATGATGCAGAGTAGCTGTAGTGTATAAACAGGTCTATGCGGAAGGCAGTGCAGCAGTTGTCTAAGCCAGTAATGAGACAGTATGTATGTTTTACACTATCTGGATAATGTAGAGCAGGAAGACCAAAGTCTCAACTGTTCCAGATGGAATTATGCTCCTTTTAGATTTAGAGACTCATTCCTAGTGTTAGCATGATTGCTGAAAGCAAAGTGCTGCACATTCCCTCATTTTGTTACCCATCGACTTAAATGGGTAGGAAAATCCGTATGAATGCGCCCCTACACAAGGATATGCAAGGCCAACCAACAGGGATTTTTAGGGCTGCAGAATTCTAACACAACATTGCACGCTCGTAAGCTGATTGCTGGCTCTTTGCACAGAGCAATAATTGGCCTATTCAGCTGATAATTTACTTAAGACCTAATGCATGTTGATTTCAAGGAGAAAATCTGCTGACAGCAGGTAGTTTTCTTCCTTTTGAACAAAAGGCCAAAATTGACTAAAGGGAGCTTGCTCCTAGACTGTATGGGGAGACAGATTCTAAGAATAAGCAACTGGTTCTGTAGTGGTCTGATCCAAGCTGTGGCATTTGGTCAACCCCTTTGTTTACCAGGCACAATGCCATACCTTTTCTAGTGGATGTGATTGGTAGTGCAACTGACCACTGCTCAGTCCTATTCAAGTCTGGTTGCATCATCATTTGTGTAAAAAAAAAAAAAATTAAATTAAATTAAAAAAAAAAAAATGGTCTGGGCAGTTGAAGCCCATTTCAATTTACATCAGAGGCAGGCTCATTTTATTTCTGTATATAGATATTTGTCCACTCAATGTCATCAGTGTTCAGATTGTCCTTATGGCCAAGTTATTAAAAAAAAAAAAACACAAAACAAGGAGACCAGCCATGAAGAGCAAACAATGCACTTACCGTGTACAATACAAGCTGTCCAAGTCACACTACCAAATCAAAAAAGTCATGTGAATTCCTCTGTTTACTGCATTTGTTCTTCCATGTCCTGACCAGATCACATGCACTCAGACAGCTGCTATAAAGTACAACCTTTCATAATGACTTCTCTTGAAACAAGCAATTTATTCCCTTGCTAACTTCATGGTACTAATAAGGATCACATATGATCACGCTTCACTTGCCATTTCTGGACAATGTGGGATAAGTCCCTTCAGAGTATTTCCCTGGCCCACTGACCCCACTCTAAGGCACGTTCGCATGATAAGTGTCTGACCCACATCCAATTTAAGTCTCAAATTGTATCTGTGCAGAGACACGTTCCCTACTATGGTGCCAAACAGTCCACTAGTGTCTACATTCAGGTCATTTTCCAATTGCCTGAGACTTTGGACTGACAGAATTGTGGACAATCACTTTTAGTCCAGAGGCACTCAGAAAATGCCCTAACATAGTCACTAGCTGACTTATTGGGTCTGTGCACAGATACGACTGCAGCTGATTTGAGCTTCAGAAATCATATCAGTGCCAATGAGGTATTAAAGGGGTATTCCTGGAAAAAAAAATGTTTTTGGTGCCAGAAAGTTAAACAGATTTGTAAATTACTTCTAATTAAAAAAAAATCTTATTTTTAGGGTCTGTATACTACAGACAAAATTGTTCTTTTTGGAACACCGAGCTATCTGCTGACATCTGTCCATTTTAGGAACTGTCCAGAACAGCAAATGTTTGTTATGGGGATTTTCTAGAAACTCTGCAGACATCTGTCCATTTTAAGAACTGTCCAGAGAGCACTGTGTTCCAAAAAGAAAACCATTTCCTCTGTAGTATTCTGCAGCTAATAAGTACTGGAAGGATTAAGATTTTTTTTAATAGAATTTAGAAGTCTGTTTAACTTTCTGGCACCAGTTGATAAAATATAAAAAAAGTTTTCCGTGGGAGTACCCCCTTTAACGGTGATATGAATGCAGCCTTTATAAAGACTACTCTTCAGATGGATAGAACTTTCGACCGATATCGTTTTTTTAGGGCCGATAGCCGATAACTTATATCGGTATAAGTTATCGGCTATTTATCCCCCTGCGACACCGCTGCAGATCATTGATTTAAAGCAGGAGTTTTAAATCAATGCACTGCAGTGGCTTTTGCGGTGCCATAGACCGCCGCCGCCACCCGCTTCTCTCCCCCTGCCTGTCCGGGGGTCCCGAGTCCTATCACCGCCAACCCCGCACCGCTACCCCCACCGCCGCAGCCCCATTGCCTCCCCCATCCCCAGTTTTATAATTGCCTGGGCCCGGGTCCACTCTAAATCTGGCTCCGGTCGTGTCCTCCTGAGCTGTCACTGTGTGCACTGACGGTGACGTCACACCGCGCATGTCACTCGTCATTGCGCACAGCGTAACGCAGGACGCAGCAGGAGCCAGAAGTAGCGTGGGCCCCGGTGCGGCGGGTCGGTGCATTATGGGCAAGGTAATTGCCAATACCAATAATTAGAGATGAGCGACCTTACAGTAAATTCGATTCGTCACAAACTTCTCGGCTCGGCAGTTGATGTCTTATCCTGCATAAATTAGTTCAGCTTTCAGGTGCTCCGGTGGGCTGGAAAAGGTGGATACAGTCCTAGGAAAGATTCTCCTAGGACTGTATCCACCTTTTCCAGCCCACGGGAGCACCTGAAAGCTGAACTAATTTATGCAGGATAAGTCATCAACTGCCGAGCCGAGAAGTTTGTGACGAATCAAATTTACTGTAAATTTGCTCATCTCTACCGGTCGATCCCTAGAACTTTCCCCAGGTTCACACACCCTACTTCTAGACCATCTATTTTTCCCTTTTGCTTTGCTATGATTCCTGTCCTGACTGCAGGCTCTCTTGCTAGCATTTTCATGGAGCACTTGAGGCTGCAGAAAGTAGCTCAGACGTAGCCCAGTTGAAAAGCTCGCCTCAGTCTGGTTCTCCAAAGCTTCTATATCAGATGTATTCCATCATCTTTGGGCATCACCAATATCGCCATTAGAAGTTACAACATAAGAGGAGGCTAAAAACCGTGCAGAGCAAAGTGGAGCAGTTGCCTATAGTAACCAGATTATAACAAATGTAAGAATCAAAGGGCCTGTGAAAAAGTTAAGTACCAATCTGATTGGTGGATATTGGCCGACTTCTTCACTTTTTCCTCTGCACATGTTTTGATAAATCTCACCAAGATGGACCAGACTCATTTTTCTTTTATATCTAAGGGAAGATCACTTGAATGAGAACTAGTATAGATGAGGCATTTACAACAATAAGCAGGTTTTAAGAAATTAAGCAGAAAGTGTCCCAGCGATCTGACCTTTATTCTGTGGCACACAAACTCGATCTCTATAATATAGCTTTCAAAATAAAGCAGGTAGTACAAGATCTACCCAAGGTCACCAAGTCTTCATTGTGATACAGAAGGGTACTAGAAGAAACCAGAACCACCCAAAACTTATTTACTACCAGCAGAGACTTTATTGTGAGTATCAACACTTACCTGTACATTACCTTTCCCCAACCTTGGGGGGGTGTATGCATGTTTATGGAATTAAACAGGTTTTCCCAGACACTAATAGATGATCTAGCCTACAGCTAGGCTATTAAAGGGGTTATCCAGAAAAAAAAAAAAAGAGGGGGGGGGGGGAGGAGAATGGGGGTTAGGGGGATTAAAATAAAAATGTAAACCGTTACTTACCTCCAGCAGTGCCTTCGGTGTCCTACTCCAGCCCCCAGCTGCAATCATCTTCCTGTCAGAAATCATGACACTTGGGCCTGGAGTGACATTGAGGTCCAGAACTGCCCCACTACCAAATACTGGTCACAGTGATGTATCCGCCTCAGTCAGTAATTGGCTTAGCAGTAATGTGACACTCTGGGCCAAAGTGTCACGATTTCTGATGGGAACAGGATGGCAGTCGGGCACTGGAGCAGGACTCAGGCTGGAGTTAAGTTTTTTTTATTTGCAACTCCGTCCAATTCATATGAAAATGATTGAGCTGAAGGGAGCTGTGATACCAGGTAGAGTTACAAGATTTATTGTGATGAGCTAGAGGCAGCCAAGCCCTTCAGTCTGGTTAATACATTGTTAAATGACAGACTAGATATTGCAAATACAGGTCCTCTGAACGTAGAAATGGAGTTACTGATTAGAGATGAGTGAATTTACATTGATTCAATTAGTCACAAACTTCTCGGCTCTGCAGTTGATGACTTTAGCCGGCATAAATTAGTTCAGCTTTCAGGTGCTCCGGTGGGCTGGAGACTCTCCCCAAGGAAAGTATCCACCCTTTCCAGCCCACCTGAAAGCTGAAGTCATTTATGCAGGATAAAGCCATCAACTGCCGAGCCGAGAAGTTTGTTACGAATCGAATCACTAAATTCGCTCATCTCTATTACTGGTTTCACTGGAGAAACCCATCAGGACTCCTGGCAGCAACCAATCAGTTTGTTGAACACTTGTTGAGTCGCGCTTCCAACAGAACCTATAAAGGAGAGCATAGAGCCAGAGGTTTATTGGTGTAACGGCACATGTAGTGCTGCTCTATTATATAGACTGTAGATGTTGACCTACTGACCCAGCACACAGCTATCTAAAGTCAATTCTGTAACACTTCAGATAACTATGGATTACAGCCACAAGATGCCAAAGCAAATACCTCCTTAGGTTTTCACACTATGCAGCAGCATTAACAGGTTTATACCATCACTCATCACCAAACGCAAAATAAAGCTCGAGAGAAAAACTGACAGATTTTGCTACAATTTCTCAGTATGAAAGCCTTGTTTTTTTCTTGTTTTAATTGCGATTAAACATGAGCCAGGGAATGGTGTAAGGTGGTGGAAGCCACAGGCTAAAGGAAGTGTTTCCCAACCAGGGTGCCTCCAGCTGTTGCAACACTACAACTCCCAGCATGCCCAGACAGCCTTCAGCTGTCTAGGCATGCTGGGAGTTGTATTGCAACAGCTGGAGGCACCATGGCCTAAGGTAATATCTGGGACTAGGGTTACTGTAATGTGGCTACTGGGCAGCCAAGTATAAAATCAGACAAGGCTTGTTTGAGCTACAGCCATCTCTGTAGGATGGCAACACCATTCAGGAGTATTAGAATCTTCGCTCCCATTTGGAGGTGGTATACAGAACACCTCCACCTCGTTTTTCCAAATTCTTGCTATTTTTTATTTATAGCAGCAGCAGGTCTAGGAGAGATTCTAACACTACTTCAAGTTGAAATCTGATTACAGCATCCCATTCAAAATTGTGTATGCGTGTCTTTGTTATCCAGTAAGCAGTTCTCAAATATCGCTGTACATGAGACCTCCAGACACTGCAACACCCCTGCTGTGTTTCCCACTGCTGACTCAAGATTGAAGGGTTTGTATTATAAAAAAAAAAAAAAAAAGTGGTGACAATGGTGTTTTCTAATTCTCACTGCTGTCAGTGAGCCCCTGAGATTACCCTTTATTACAACCATTTATTTTCCATTATGGGTGGGAGGGCCAGAGTTGAGCTGTTTGTCAGTAGTACTCACACCTGGACTTTCCCTCCCTTACTTCTCAGATTAATAGCACCTATTACTAACGGCCATGATGTAGTGCAGGTAAAAGTGTAGAGCACAAGCAGCACTGTGCTGGAGGAGGATTTACAATCAATACTATAGATTGCTTTGCAAGAGGGATTGTGAACAGAAATGAAACTGCAGCAGCACAGCAAGAGATGGGTTACACTTAGCATTAAAGGGGGTACTCAGGTGGAACATTTTTTTAAATCAACTGTTGCCAGAAAGTTAAACAGATATGTAAATTACTTGTCCAAAAGAAGATTTTCGAATCTCTTTTCTGTCTGACCACAGTGCTCTCTGCTAACACTTCTGCCCATATCAGTATCTGTCCAGAGCAGGATAGGTTTGCTATGGGGAATTGCTTCTACTCTGGACAGTTCCTGACATGGACAGAGGTGTCAGCAGAGAGCACTGTGGTCAGACAAAAGAAATTCAAAAAGAAAAACTTTTGGAGAAGTAATTTACAACTCTGTATAACTTTCTGGCACCTGTTAATTTAAACTCTTAACGATCCAGGCAGTAGCAGTCAAGCGTCAGAATCACTGATCAATGTTATCCTATGGGATAATGATCAGTGTAACCCTATGGGGCTATAACACTGCATATAAAGTTGAATAGATCATTTAACCCCTCCCCTAATAAAAATTTGAATCCCCGACCATATGTGGTAGCTTTTACCATAAAAAAAAAAAAAAAATCAAAAAGTCCGATCAAAACAAAAAAAATGGTACCGATAAAAACTTCATATCACAGCGCAAAATATGAGCCCTCATACATGGAATAAAAATTCTAGGGTTTTCGTGCATGCAGTTATGATTTTTTCCATAAATACGACAAAATCATACCTCCATAAGTAGGGTATCCTTTTAATCGTATGGACCTACAGAAGAGAAGGTGTAGTAATTTTTACAGAAAAATGTACTGCGTAGAAACAGAAGCCCCCAAAAGTTGCAAAATGGCGTTTCTTCACTTTTGTTGCACAATGATTTTTTTTCTGTTTCGCCATATGTTTTTGGCTAAAATGACTCATTACAAATTAGAATTGGTAGTGCAAAAAATAAGCCATCATACGGATTTTTAGGTGCAAAATTTAAAGGGTTATGATTTTCAAAAGATGAAGAAAGAGCAAAAGTGCAAAAACAAACACTGGGTCCCTAATGGGTTAAAAAAAATTCTACTGAGTACCCCTTTAACTTCTATGAGGGAAGTCCTAGCTTTCAGGGCCACTGCCAGTGATCGAGTGGACAATTCATGTAGAGACTGCTTGTTTTAGAAGGAAGAGGTGACCAGTTGACATGAACAAAATATTATAGTACTCTGGTGGTGAGGATCCACGCAATCCACATAGTATCCAGAAAGTCCAAAATGAGATGCAGCCTGTGTTAATGCCATTAAATCTCTTGTGACTATACATCTTGTCCAACATTGGGTGCGGGAGGGTGCACAGCTTAAAATAAGTTAAAAATAAATAAATAAATAAATACACACCCAAACAGCACCACACCTATCTACATGTTGTGGGTGGTATTAAAATACAGCCCCATTGACTAATTAGGCTTTGCTATAGGGGTGTATAGCAGGTGTAGGGGCTGCTCCTATAGGATTGCAGCCATATTTGATCTACCCTTTCACAACACCTCTGTGCTTATATTGTTAACATTGGAATCTAATCTTAAGCTATCTGTACAAGTGTGGTACCATTAATATGAATGTGACTTCACATTAGAGGACACTGCAAATGAGACAATATGTAGCTTTCATTTTCCATTTTAGCCATAAGTACATTATTGCATTAATTGCGCTGAAACTGGAAGGCTACATGTGATGATAGATCAGGCTACTGAGGTTAGGGATGTTGCAGGCGCTTCACAATAAGTCTCACCCACATCCATTTGCAGAGTGTTAATGTGAGCAGTATCAGGGGGAAGGAGGGATGTGATCACACCATCTGTCAGCAGAAAGAACCTAGGATTTCATACCTTCACAGATAAGCAGTGAAGAATCTACAGCAGCTTAAAGCACAGCGAGGACCAGTCCAAAAATAGATCATGTCTACCAAACAATCCATCTCCCACAATGATCTAGAGAACGTAGAACCTGAGAAGGCACTGCTGATTCTGCGCTACCCTCCTGAAGGTCACATGCTGACGGACATCTGCAAGGCCCGGCATCCCTACCAGCATCTTCCCGACCGGGAGAAGTGTCGCCATTGTATCCTTTACATAGAAGATCTGGGATACGTTGCTTTTTAAAGAATCAGTAAACAGGATGAAACCCTTGACCTTGATGCGAGACTAAGGTGCTTCAGCTATATGACAGTCCAAAGGTGGATCTGCCCATCATACACTCAATACATTATGATGTTAACTGGATATGTAATCACAAGGCCTTACACAATACCTCAGGTCATGGTGACCAGCCCAGAGCACAAAGAAACCATTCTCCACACATGAATAACCTAATACAGACCACAAAAATCCTGCACCTCCAAACCAATATAAGTGCTATTGTTTCCTATAGCTACATGTATATTAATACAGACACTACAACTGGGAAGAGAGTTCTCATTGAAATCATACAATCTCCTCTGTCAAGCTGTTAATGGCTACCATTCAATAAAGCAGTGGTCTCCAAACTGCAGACCTCCAGATGTTGCAAAACTACAACTCCCAGCATGCCCGGACAGCCAACGGCTGTCCGGGCATGCTGGGAGTTGTAGTTTTGCAACATCTGGAGGTCCGCAGGTTGGAGACCATTGATAAAAGGGACCCCATTCATATGGGATAGTCTAAGTGGAGAACTGAAAATTGTATACAACTAGTAATTCATTTACATCTCTGCCCATTAGGAGTCCAGTGGGTGGTCCTACAAGGTGACTAGCAGGCTGCATATAGAGATGTCAGACATTGAGATATGGAGCCCATTGGTCAGTGCCTACCATGTGGAAATCTATCCAACAAGACTACACATCAGTCTGCTCGCCTTCTGTGGATATAACCATGCAGATCAGACTGCACTCATGTTAACATGTACCATATAAATATCTGGGCTACAACCAAAATGGCCCTCCATACACAGGTAATCCAAACAATATGGCCGCCATTACCACTCATGTAGCCAAATCACCCATCTTCCCCTGCCTTTTGAAGAAACTGCTTGACCTAGGAGTCAGAATGCATTTGTGCCTAAATCAGGAGTGTAAGAAAGCTGGGTTTTAGTCAATATAGCCCCTATTACGGCTCCTGTGGGCATGTCGCCCATCAACTCGCAGGCAAAGGCATGCATCTATACAAAATGGCTAAGTATGGGAACGCTGGTTCCAAACATGGCCACTATTCCATCTTTTCATGACTTCTACAGATTAATTCTCTGCCTCCTGCAACTATGTGGAAAGCTGAGTTTAAACCAATATGGCCCTTATTAGCGCTCATCTTGCCTTTATTCCTTTACAAAAACTTGCAAACATTCTCTGGTAAACTCCGCATTGATGCATCATTGGAGATGGCAGGGGGATGCATTTGTGCACAACTACTGTCAGACTGAATTGTACGCAAGTATTGTAAGACCAATCAAGTTGCAATAGTCAACCAGGAGCTGATACTTACAAGTGTGCATTAGGCCCTTTAGATATTAATGGAGATTTGCACGATATTTATATGGGCAGCAACAAAAAGAGGGATATTTATCAAAACCTGATCAGAGTAAAAGTAGCTATTATCTATATAAGCCAATCAGATTGATTTTATTTTCAGAGGCCTTTTCAAGAATTAATTTGATTAGTTGCTATGGGAAACTGCTCTACTTTTCCTCTACATAGATTTTGATAAGTCACTTCCATGCATTCCATCTAATTCGATTTAGTCTGCTGAATACTATGAATCCTATTTATAGGCCCCATCTTATACTGGTAGCCTTATGCCTATCCCATTCATGCTTAAAAGCGTCGCCCAGTGTGAGAAAAACTACTTTTAGCAAAAACTGAACCACTTGTTTACAGGATGTGTCCGGCATTGCATCATAGCTGTACTAAAGTGAATCAAACCGAGTTGCAGTACTACACACATCTTGTGGACAGGAGTGGCACTGTTTTGCAACAGCTGGAGGCAACGCATCTATCATCTTTCTAATATCTATGTAACCTATTCTCACTTTTTATCCCTTATGTAGGTCCTAAAAGGGGTTGTCCAGTTTTGCAGAAGCAGCTCTTCTCCTGTCCACCGATTGTGCATTTCTGCAACTGTCCATGTGCATTTCTGCAACTGTCCATTTCACTTCAAAGGAGCTGAGCTGCAATACCAGACACAACCTGTGGACAGGAGTGGTGCTGTTTTTTGTATAAAAAAAAAATAAAAATAATATTATATTTATATATATTTTTATATACTTTTTATTTTTAAATATTTATCCTTTTTCTCTCTTTATTATATCTATTTTATTCTATATATTTAAAATTAATTTTATTTTATATTATTTTTATATATCTCTCACCCTTTAAAAAACTACATAAGAGATACAAGGTGAGGATAGATTAAATAGCTATTAGAAAGATGACAGATCAGTGTTTCCCAAGCAGTGTGCCTCCAGCAGTTGCAAAACTACAACTCCCAGCATGCTGGGAGTTGTAGTTTTGCAACAGCTGGAGGAACACTAGATGGGACACTGATCTAGATTACATGCACTAAAATGCATGTAGATGGGTATATGTCTTCATAGCCCTTGATGCTGGGAGTTGTAGTTCAACAGCTGAAGGTACACTAACTGGGAAACACTGATTTCAGACAATCAATGAACTAACAAGAAAATGGTTCTAACCAACACTAGAAATAGTTCCTGAATTTTTCTCCAAGAACAAACAATAGAATACAATGTATTAATGCACAGTGTATGCAAAACATTGTCACAATACAAAAAAAAAAAAAATTTTTTATATATCTCCAAAGAATATCCTGTTGCGCTAGATTTTATAAATATTTAAATATATATAATTTTTTTTTATTAAAAAAAAAAATTGCCCCCTCCTCTTCCAGATGACTAGCACTGCCCGACCCCTCCCCATCAAGCGCTTCTTCCCTCCGCAGTCATGTGACCGCTCACCAGCTGGAATCACCCGGGTGACGTCACTGCGCCCCGCTCTCCCCCAGCACCGGGGTCAATGATCACCCCCCCCCCCCCCCCCCTGATCTAATGATTGACATGCGTCACTACGAGTCGGTTCGGCGGAAATGACCGAAGTGTGACCGAGGGGGGAGAAGGAGACTGGAGCCTAATGAACCGATGGAAAAAAAAAAAGATGGCAGAATGGAAACGGTCACATGACACCCAATACATCTCTATATATACAGTATAAGACATGACAGATAATAAGACATTATATACAACGTCCTCACCGCTGAACACCATGGCTGACGAGGCGCCCATCACCGCGAAGAAGGCGGAGTATTCGGGAGAGGTGCCGGTCTCTGTGCTGGACATGGCTGCTGCTTATGACAGACGTCTCCTCCGACCGGAACAACGGCAAAAATACTGTACGTATAAAAAAAGGTATAAAGGGCAAGAGAAGCCGAGGAGGGAAGAAGGGAGAAACTGCCGGAGACACGGAGCTAACGGGAGGAAGGAAGGAGGGGAGCGGGGCTGTACGGGCGTCTCCTGTCACACACCGGGGACTACTGCGGCTCTCACACTGGAGGAGCTCAGGCGCCGCTCACTGCTCTAAATACCTCACCGCAGCACAAAATGGCTGCCGGCCGCGCGTCACGTGACGAGGCGCTTCCCTACTCCGCCTCCTCCTCCTGGATCCTGCCCGCTGCTGGGCTGAACCATTTCACCACAGCGAAGATGGGAAGGGTTGTACCGTGCTCGAGTCAATATATTTATATAATATAATTATAAAAAATGCGACTTGTTGTGTAAGTTATTTTATAGTGTGGTGTTGGTTTAATTTTAATATTTTTTTTCATGTTTTCCTTATGGTCGGGCGCAGTTGGTACGCTCCGAGCTGGGTGTAGCGCAAGGACAGGTGCGTCAGTCAGGGAGCGTTCCCTTGGATCCTGTCATGGTGCGGGGCCGAGCCGGTTCTGTCAGGGACGGGTGTGTGCACGAGGGGGTGCGGTTTTTTCTTCTCTTTTTTCTTTCCATTCCATTGACTACACACAGTATAGATAAGATCGTAAAAAGTGACAGGTATATCCTGTTTTTAGGTTAGATAGAGCGAGGAGGAAAAAGGAGTCGGTGACAAGATGGCAGGTGGTGTCATAGCGCTCTAGCTGTTGTAGAACTACAACTCCCAGCATGTCCTGACAGACTTATGTCTTATAGACCATTTAGCATGCAGAATTCTGCTGCGGTGGTTCCACAGTGTGCACAGAGCTGCAGAAACACATCGAAAACAATGGGAGTCTGCTGCAAGTGGAATTGTCGACGGAATGACTGCAGTGTGAATGAGCCCTTAGGCTACTATATTTCCGGGACCCTCCTTACCATTTCCCCACTCATAGTGCCCCAAACAGTAATAATTCCCCCCCTTGGTGCCTTGGACAGTAAGAATTGGTAAGTAGTTCCCCCATTAGGTACATAGGCTCCCCATTAGGCAGGTTTCCTTCCACGAATAGGTAGTGGCGTCTCACCAGAATGAAAAGATAAAGACATTTTCTTATCATTCCTATGCCCAACGTCAGGCCCTTCCTCTACAAGGAGCCGATGGGTCGGTAAAAGCTCCCAAGGATGCGCTTACAGTTCAAGGCGGTGGCCGCTTGTCCAGGTTCTGGGGCTATTGCCCTAGGTTCCCCTCTGTTCACTATCGGCAGCAGTTGCACCTCACAGTCCAGTTAGTAAGTGGTGCCCTAGGTGGGTTCCTACTTATCATTCCAGTCCTGAGGACTCCCGTACAGATGAAAGGGACAAGGGTGGGGACACATGTTCCTGAAATCAATCCATGAGAATTTCCAGCCATATTGGGTGGATTTATTAGTTAATAAATTGTGTTGGTCTAAAATCATGAAGCCATCCTCTTTTTTTGGGGATTTTCTAGTGATTTTGATGTGGAAGTTGGGTGGTGCACAATCCAGCAAAAATGAGTCAGGAAAACAATAGTAAATCAGGGCCTATGTTTAGTTAAAGGGGTACTCCGGCGCTTAGCTATCTTATCCCCTATCCAGCTGTCACGCCCCCTCCCATAGGCTTGCATTGAGGGGCGGAGCGTGACGTCACACGGGGGCGGAGGCGTGACGTCACACGCGGCAGCCTCGTGGTCGCCGGTAATCAGACCCAGAGCGAACATGCTCTGGGGACTGATTTTAACTGGGGTGCTGCGTGCAAGATCACGGGGGTCCCCAGCGGCGGGACCCCCACGATCAGGCATCTTATCCCCTATCCTTTAATTAGGGGATAAGATGTCTAAGCGCCGGAGTACCCCTTTAAGCCTTAGGGTATGTTCACACACCGGAATATTCCACACAGATATTCTGCTGCAGCAGAGTCCCATTGATTTCAGCATCTGTATAAAGAATAGATGTATCTATTCTTTCTGCAGATTTTGCACTTAAACGCATTGCCAACTATGACACAGCGCATTTCCGAGAGGTCTTAGCCATGCTGAAAACTCGCAGCAACCAGATAACCACTGGAATAACACCTATTTCTAAAGACAGCAAAATATGGTAAGTTTTATTTTACATAATCAAACCAACAAGGCCAAAAAAAATAAAAAATCAACTTTAAGAAATGTTATTTATGCGTGCAACTCAGTTATTCAGGTGGTACATATTAAGGTACAAAGGAATAAAACAATACTCATCTGTCCTAACATTTCTGCCAATAAGGGATCACCAGGGGGCCATAACATTAGGTGGCCGATATTAGACATATTGAAGCTGTAGCCCATAAAATGCTGAAGCATCCCAGATGTTCAGTAAATAGCAGCATGTATTGCTGTAGTTGGCTTAGACTCGTGGTGTCCAACCTGCTGCTCTTCATCTGTTGCAAAACTACAACTCCTAGTATGCGTTGGCTGTCCAGGCATGCTGGGAGTTGTAGTTGTGGATGACTTAGATCTTGCAGACAGAAGGATTGAAGCTCATAGTACACTGCTCCAAAAAAAAAAAGGGAACACTAAGATAACACATCCTAGATCTGAATGAATGAACTAATCGTATGAAATACTTTCATCTTTACATAGTTGAATTTGCTGACAACAAAATCACACAAAATTATCAAATTTATCAACCCATGGAGGTCTGGATATGGAGTCACACTCAAAATCAAAGTGGAAAACCAAACTACAGGCTGATCCAACTTTGATGTAATGTCCTTAAAACAAGTCACAATGAGGCTCAGTAGTATGTGTGGCCTCCACGTGCCCGTATGACCTCCCTACAATGCCTGGGCATGCTCCTGATGAGGTGGTGGATGGTCTCCTGAGGGATGTCCTCCCAGACCTGGACTAAAGCATCCACCAACTCCTGGAAAGTATGTGGTTCAATGTGGCGTTGGTGGAGGGAGACATGATGTCCCAGATGTGCTCAATCGGATTCAGATCTGGGGAACAGGCGGGCCAGTCCATAGCATCAATGTCTTCCTCTTGCAGGAACTGCTGACACACTCCAGCCACATGAGTTCTAACATTGTCTTGTATTAGGAGGAACCCTGGGCCAAACGCACCAGCATATGGTCACACAAGGGGTCCAAGGATCTCATCTCGGTACCTAATGGCAGTCAGGGTACCTCTGGCAAGCACATGGAGGGCTGTGCGGCCCACCAAAGAAATGCCAGCCCACACCATTACTGACCCACCGCCAAACCGGTAATGCTGGAGGATGTTGCAGGCAGCAGAATGTTCTCCACGGCGTCTCCAGACTGTCACGTGCTCAGTGTGAACCTGCTTTCATCTGTGAAGAGCACAGGGCGCCAGTGGCGAATTTGTGTTCTCTGGCAAATGCCAAACATCCTGCACGGTGTTGGGCTGTAAGCCCAACTCCCACCTGTGGACGTCTGGCCCTCATACCACCCTCATGGAGTCGGTTTCTGACTGTTTGAGTGGACACATGCACATTTGTGGCCCGCTGGAGGTCATTTTGCAGGGCTCTGGCAGTGCTCCTCCTTGCACAAAGGCAGAGGTAGCAGTCCTGTTGCTGGGTTGTTGCCCTCCTACGGCCTCCTTCACGTCTCCTGATGTACTGGCCTGTCTCCTAGTAACGTCTCCATGCTCTGGACACTGCACTGACAGACACCGCAAACCTTCTTGCCACAGCTGGCAATGATGTGCCATCCTGGAGGAGCTGTACTACCTGAGCCTCATGCTACCACTAGAGTGAAAACACCGCCAGCATTCAAAAGTGACCAAAACATCAGCCAGGAAGCATAGGAACTGAGAAGTGGTCTGTGGACACCACTTGCAGAACCACTCCTTTATTGGAGGTGTCTTGCTAATGGCCTATAATGTCCACCTGTTGTCTGTTCCATTTGCACAACAGCATGTGAAATTGTCAATCAGTGTTCTTCCTGAGTGGACAGTGGGATTTTACAGAAGTGTCATTGACTTGGAGTTACATTGTGTTGTTTAAGTGTTCCCTTTATTTTTCTGAGCAGTGTATATAACAAGTAGCATTACTTGTCATTATACAACCATTTATGCTTCTTTACTTAAGACTTTTCCACTACGTTTGCATAACTAGTGCTGTGTACTCTAATAGCAAAAATACCTTGCTTTCCCTGGCTGTCAGTGATTTCCTGCACCAGCGACCCTGCAGTCTATAGAGGTAATGCACACAATAGCTGTAGTCACAGCAGTCCTTCACATGGACTGCCGAGATACAGGACAAGAAACATTAAAATGATTTCTGTTCATTACATGAGTTTGGAGAACCCACCAAAGTTACCCATCTAGAAATGTGCTGAAAAATGAAAGGGCTCGTTCACATGAACTAAAGGGAACTCCATTGTGAAAAGACAGGAGTACTGCAAGTCTGGTATTTTTCTCCGTGCAACTCCCCGAAAATAACGGATACCCAAAGGGTCCGTTCAGCTCCTTTGGCACCAAATAGACCCTGAATGGGATGGAGCTCTGCGGTGATGTGAACTTACTCTTAGTGAGTCACGTTGACACATTTACATACTGGGCACTTTCCATTGAGATACAGGGTCGCTCTTTGGAGTTCTTTAATGCTTAAAAATATTGGGTGACTATATAATAGAGGGTCACACTGAGTCCCCTTATAGAGATAGTTATGCTTTGCAGCTTCACTCAGCAGGAGGGGTCTCTTGGGTTGTCCCAGTTGGCAGGACCTCTCTCTATGTTGTCCATGGAAGGAGGTTATCCTGATGGGACAACCCCTTTTAATGACTATGATGATATTCGCGTTCCATCTACTACGTTCTGTAAAACAGGAAAGGAATCATTTTATGCGTTATATTCAATAAAGGCCAGTATTTGCAAAATGCATTGTCTTTGAAGACATTTGACTAAGGTTGTAACAGTAGTTGGAATAATAATAGGAATTTGTACTTAAAATCTACAAATCTATGGTTCCAAAACTATCACAGAGACATCAAATGCTGCCTTACTTATTGTGTAATGTAGTAAAAGGCTGGGAATTTCCCTTTGGAAATAATAAGTGTCCTATCGTACAAGTTTATGATTAATAATAATACAGTAATAATAATAATAACTGTTTCCCTTATAAAACACACACAAAAAAAGAAAACAACCTGCATGTATGTGCCTTACCACTTAACAGGGCTGTAATATGAATTTATATTGTTCACTTTTTAAAGGGTGGCAATAGAAATCGATGGGCTCATACTGTGTACACATGCCTTCTAGGGGAGAATATGGTGCCAAACAGGTACCAGATAGCAGCACAAGACAGGAGTACTGCAAGTCTGGTGTTTTTCTCCCCCAAAATAACGGACACACAAAGGTCCTCAGGGCTGGAATGATGAGTAAGCACCCACCTAGGGCACCACTATCTAACTGGCCTGTGAGGTGCAACTGCTGCTGATAGTTAACAGGGGGGAACCTAGGGCAGTGCTTACATATCTGTAAAATTGAACCATAAGGATTCTAAGGCTGGGTTCACACAGCGTTAATGCTGTACATTCCAGCTGTACATTGGTATCCTGTCAAAAAAAGATGCCAACATATATTCTGGTGCACAGCAGTGGGTCCATTCACTTCAAAGGTCAGAACATAGTCAGCCATTGACCACGTTAAAGGACAACTACAGCGGTAAACACTTATAAGCGTTTGGTCGCGGGGGGTCCGACCGCTCGGCCCCCCCGCGATCTCCTAAATGGGGCCCCAGTGTGAGCACTATTGCGCGTAGCGTCGACCTGAGAGGTCGACGGTTATGCCCCCTCCCCACACAGTTCTATGGGAGAGGCGAGGAGGCAAGAACGCTGCCTCCCTGCCTCTCACATAAAAATACATGGAGGAGGCGTGTTGGCCACAACGTCATGCTGCGGCCAACACGCCTCCTGCACGGGAGAGCCGCGGCAGAGCCATGGCTCCATGCAGGAGATTGTGGGGGGTCCTAGCGTTCGGATCCCCGTGATCAAACACTTATCCCCTCTCCTGATAAGTGTTTTCCGCTGCAGATGTCCTTTAAAGGGGTTCTCCGGTACTTAGACATCTCATCCCCTATCCAAAGGATATGTATGGAGCTTACGTTGCTGAAATTACGATGTTGAAAGAATGATCTTGCTCATTCTTTTGGTGGAATCCGTGCAGCATACATTGCTGTCTGTGGTGATGGCAATGTCTGCGTGATCCAATTTAGTTGGCATTAAAGGTTCCTCAGTATGAATCCAGCCTTAGGCTAGGTTTCCACTTGGTTTTTTTCTGTCAGTTTTTGGAATACTGCCACTGCAGTTTTTGAGCCAAATTCAGAAGTGGATCCATAAGGAAGGAGAAGTATAAGTCCTTCCTTTATATGTCCTATTCCTTTCGAATACATTTCTGGCTTTGGCTCAAAAACTGCAGTGGCAGTATTCCAAAAACTGCCAGAAAAAAAACAAAACAAGTGGAAACCTAGCCTAAGTAAGCATCCATTTTTTTGAAGGAATGCTGACGTATAGCAGGGACATACCCACATAAAAGTTTCCTCTGTATTGGCTAAGAAGAGACAGATGGTAAAACATTGTTTTGTTTTTTTAATCAGTTGCTATTTTCTGATTGTCTTTTTATTTATTTATTTATTTATTATTATTATAGGGGCTGCCATCTTTCCTGAGCTGTTTTTAACAGCATTTAGAGAAATGCCTTGCATCAGGACTTATGGACATAGGCAACAATAAACAGGACCTGCCTAATCACATGCATTGGAAATCTTACTGAACAGTCTCTGTGACCTGACAGATGTCATTCTAGAGAGTGTGAGGCAGTGAATGGTGGTGGATCCAGTGTTATCTCTCTACTGTTGTTACCTGTTACTGTACTCCTGTCTTTAATGATAAGGAAGAGACTGCTGGGAAATGAACTGTACAGAACAGGAAGTGGCAGCTTAGTTTTAGGCCTAGTTGCTAGAATGGATGTCACGATTCGGCTTACAGGTTGTGGATCCACTTTGTCAGCGAGGGATTGGCGTGGACCGTGCCGGTGGACCGGTTCTAAGTGGCTACTGGTGTTCACCAGAGCCCGCCGCAAAGCGGGATGGTCTTGCTGCGGCGGTAGCAACCAGGTCGTATCCACTAGCAACGGCTCAACCTCGCTGACTGCTGAGAAGGCGTGGGACAGAAGGACTAGGCAGAGGCAAGGTCAGACGTAGCAGAAGGTCTGGGCAGGCGGCAAGGTTCGTAGTCAATATGGATAGCAGGAGATCAGGTAACACAGGCTTGGACAACACTAAACGCTTTCACTGGCACAAGGCAACAAGATCCGGCAAGGGAGTGCAGGGGAAGTGATGTGATATAGCCAGGGAGCAGGTGGAAGCTAATTAAGCTAATTGGGCCAGGCACCAATCATTGGTGCACTGGCCCTTTAAGTCTCAGAGAGCTGGCGCGCGCGCGCCCTAGAGAGCGGAGCCGCGCTCGCCAGCACATGACAGCCGGGGACCGGGACGGGTAAGTGACTTGGGATGCGATTCGCGAGCGGGCGCGTCCCGCTATGCGAATCGCATCCCCGCCGGCAATGTCAGTGCAGCGCTCCCGGTCAGCGGGTCTGACCGGGGCGCTGCAGGGAGAGAGACGCCGTGAGCGCTCCGGGGAGGAGCAGGGACCCGGAGCGCTCGGCGTAACAATGGAGACTATGGAGACTGCAAGACCGTACGAGTATTTTACAATATAGATAGTAAAATGAAAAAATCACCAAGATTCTTTAAAAATATTGTTAACATAAAATGTTATAGAAAAAAGTAACAAAAAAATTGGGAACGGTACTGACGACAACAGGCAGGCATTCTATACACTGGAGGCAGGCGTTTCTCCTACTCGCCCAAGCTGTAACCACTATCTATTAAGTATTAACTATTAAGCCTCTGGTCTCCACAGTCTCTTTCCTTGGTCCCTCCAATTCTACCATTCAGTCCATAGAACTGTCTAGTGACCCGCTTGGTTTGGGCTGATGGAAAACTGTTCTATAGTATTAATATTTAATACTTTTATATTCAGCAAAACTGTACTGAGATTTACATCATTCCCGTCGGTCCCAGTCCCCATTGGGGCTAACAATCTGAACTTGTATGTTGTCAGAGTGTGGGAGAAAACCCAAACACAGGGAGAACCTAAGAACTCCATGTAGATGCTGCAAGGCAAGAATGCTATCCCGAGCTCCTGTGAGGATATCCCATGATATGCAGTTGACTCATTGTATTTTCTATGGAAAGATCATTCTCATAATAGCAAAATATCTCTGCATGTCTAATACAATGTGATGTATGATGTGATACAGAATATGTATAGGATTGCATGATTGTTAGAAAATCTATGGCCACTATAAATAGCTGCCATTCTATTGGTAAACTGGATGAGCAGTCATAAATGTAAGGACAGGTGCTCAGATATAGACAATCGTGAGGAATCTGATGATTTATCAAGATAATACTGAGTAATACTAGATTGTAGGATTTGTGCATAAGGCTGTGACCCAACATGGCAGACAGAAAATACAGGATTATGTCTAATGTAGCAGGAAATGATGAAACGCTGTACCCAAGATTAGGGAAGCCGAATGCTACAGAATGAGAAGTGAATGCAGCACCATAGTATAGTATCACAGAGTGCTGGAGAATAGTGATAGCCATGGATCTGATGGAAGAGACAGGAGAATGAGAGGGGGTGGGGAAGGAAAACCAATGGCCGGTGAGGGGGTTGTCTGAAGCCTAGAGCTGCTTGTAGGATACACAGCCACTGTTTTATCAATGGCTTTTCCTGCAGCATTAGACAGTAAGGGATCCTCTGACAATTGCCGTAATGTGATCCAGTCTGCAAAGCTATAGTCTCAGCTAAAAATGGCACAGAGCTTTACATAGAGTCCCTTACTACAAAGGCACCTCTGCCCTTCCTCTAAGGATGGATTGTACTGCGACAGAGGCTTCATTAAACATAATTTTATTATTCCTCTGGCCGATGAGGAAAGTAGGCTCTATACATGGAATAATGCATGGAATATAGGTTATTATTGTTACTACATCTCCACCATCAATTGTTCTTCTCTTCCATGGGATAGTATTTGTGGATGGATGTAGATCTCGTCCAGCCGTGACATCTGAAAATAAATGCAGCAATTTATTTTCTAAAGCGTTGCTTAATAATTTATTGACTGCTAAATGCATAACATGTAAAAATGGTATAGAGGCCTGAGGCATCGCACTGCTGCTCTCTCCTCCTGTACCTCACGTGGAGATGGGACTAATGTGTAGTCTGAATAAATAAGTCTATACTGTAATATGTGACACTGTCATTTCTGTGATGACCATCAAGTAGAACACAGGAGATTTTCCTTAGGATTTACTGTATATCCTAGGTTTCCAGACTTGCTGGGAGTTGTAGTTTCGCAACAGTTGGATGTCCACAGTTTGATGGCAGAGCCATCTTACCTGAGCTCTATTTAACAGCAGTTAGTGATATGCTCTATAATAAGCCCCGTGGACTTAGGCAACAATGGACAGAAGCTGTACCATTCACATGAATTGAAAACGTTACCAGGTATTCTCTGTGACCTTTTCAGAGGCTATTCTACAGGGAGGAGAAAGATGAACTCTAGATAATGTTACGGGTGTCTTATGTATCTCTTTGTGTCACCTTTCGCTGTAATCCTGTACTGCTCACTTTCTCCTTAGTTTCTCCTTAGTTTTAGGCAGAGGCGTTGCTAGGTCTCCAATAGACCGGGGGCTAGAGCCCACAGCCTGACTCCGCCCCTAACCACACCCTCAAACATGCCCCTAACCACACCCAGCCTCCTCCTTTAAAGGGTTATTCTACTGGCCAGTGTTTGGAAAATTTAGTACCGACCCCCGCAGCACGCACACAGCGTTTGGAACTAAATGTCCAAACGCTGGCCAGTGGAGCTCCCACTACTGTACACAACACAATGCACATACACAACAACACTCCCCCATCAATTAGTTATTCGTATCCTCTGAATTGGGGATCATTTTACATTTTAGGAATACCATTAAGACAGGGGTCCCAAACTCAAATTATCTGGGGACCACTGGAGGTAGTGGCTGGGTGAGGCTGGGCTGCATGCGCCCCTCACATATAATGCCCCCATCATGCGCCCCCACATATAATGCCCCCATCATACGCCCCTCACATATAATGCCCCCATCATGCGCCCCTCACATATATTGCCCCCATCATGCACCCCTCACATATAATGCCCCCATCATACGCCCCTCACATATAATGCCCCCATCATGCACCCCTCACATATAATGCCCCCATCATGCACCCCTCACATATAATGCCCCCATCATGCGCCCCTCACATATAATGCCCCCATCATGCACCCCTCACATATAATGCCCCCATCATGCACCCCTCACATATAATGCCCCCATCATGCACTCCTCACATATAATGCCCCCATCATACGCCCCTCACATATAATGCCCCCATCATGCACTCCTCACATATAATGCCCCCATCATACGCCCCTCACTTATAATGCCTCCATCATGCGCCTCTCACATTTAATACCTCCATCATGTGCCCCTCACATATAATGCCCCCATCATTTGCCCCTCACATATAATGCCCCCACCCTGCGTCCCTCATCATCCACCAGCAACACCCCCCACCAGCAGTAGCACCCCCATCATCCACCAGCAACCCCCCGCCCCATTCCCCCTACCCCCTGTGTGTGTGGGGGGGTGCATTAGGTAGGCAGCAGTTTCCCCATATTAGGAAGGTAGCAGTTTCCCCACATAAGGAAGGTAGCATGTTCCCCACATTAGGAAGGTAGCATGTTCCCCACATTAGGAAGGTAGCGGTTTCCCCACATTAGGAAGGTAGCGGTTTCCCCACATTAGGAAGGTAGCGGTTTCCCCACATTAGGAAGGTAGCATGTTCCCCACATTAGTAAGGTAGTGGTTTCCCCACATTAGGAAGGTAGCATGTTCCCCACATTAGGAAGGTAGCGGTTTCCCCACATTAGGAAGGTAGCATGTTCCCCACATTAGGAAGATAGTGTTTTCCCCACATTAGGAAGGTTGTATGTTCCCCACATTAGGAAGGTAGCATGTTCCCCACATTAGGAAGATAGTGTTTTCCCCACATTAGGAAGGTTGTATGTTCCCCACATTAGTTCCCATGAAACACACAGACAGACACACACACATATGCACACACACAAAAAAAACTGTCTAAAGACAATAATAAATGTTGGCCAATGTGAATTCAAATAGTTTAACTTTCTGGAGCCAGTAGATATAAAAAAAAAAATGTTTCCACCGGAGTACCCCTTTAACTTTCTGATATAGGTCATAAGAAAATGTTATTTCTTATTTATAGAAATCATGGCTTATAAAATCATGGCCTTGTCCAAGCTGAAGCACAAGCATGGACAAAGTCCAGGAAGTCAGGGTGGGCTAGCACACCTCTGTGTTCTCTCCTATCTGATAGGACTCCTCTGTGCTCTCTCTTGTCTGATAGGACTCCTCTGTGCTCTCTCCTATCTGATAGTACTCCTCTGTGCTCTCTCCTGTCTGATAGCACTCCTCTGTGCTCTGTCTTGATAGTACTCCTCTGTGCTCTCTCCTGTCTGATAGTACTCCTCTGTGCTCTCTCCTGTCTGATAGGACTCCTCTGTGCTCTCTCCTGTCTGATAGTACTTCTCTGTGCTCTCTCCTGTCTGATATCACTCCTCTGTGCTCTCTCCTATCTGAAAGTACTCCTCTGTGCTCTCTCCTGTCTGATAGTACTCCTCTGCGCTCTCTCCTGTCTGATAGGACTCCTCTGTGCTCTCTTCTGTCTGATGCAGAGAAGTATGAAAGACAAAAAAGGGACAATGCGCCTATCTATGTGCCGTTATCCTTATTACAAGTGACAGGTGAGGAAGCGTAAGGAATGCTCTCACCTGGTGGTGTTATGCTGAGAGCATAACACCTGTTGCAGCTTGAAGGAGCCCAACTGGTGTGGGTAAGTGGAAATCCACGGTGTGCTGCCCGGATCCACCCGTCCGGCCGGACGGTCTGAGAGTATGAGTGGTAGCGGTGAAAAAGGAATCCGATCCTGGCGCTCACCCGTGCGGCAGCTGAGGAAATTATGTCAGGAGCTGTAATGAGGTAAAAGATGCACTTTATTTAGAATAAAGAAGGGACTATGCATTGCGAGGGGACACGCTCCCCTCTTCCTCAGATCCAATCGTCGATTGGACCTGAGGAAGAGGGGAGCGTGTCCCCTCACAACGCGTAGTCCCTGCTTTATTCAAAATAAAGTGCATCTTTTACCTCATTACGGCTCCTGACATAATTTCCTCAGCTGCCGCACGGGTGAGCGCCAGGATCGGATTCCTTTTTCACCGCTACCACTCATACTCTTCTGTCTGATAGTACTCCTCTGTGCTCTCTCCTATCTGAAAGTACTCCTCTGTGCTCTCTCCTGTCTGATAGTACTCCTCTGTGCTCTCTCCTATCTGAAAGTACTCCTCTGTGCTCTCTCCTGTCTGATAGTACTTCTCTGTGCTCTCTCCTGTCGGATAGGACTCCTCTGTGCTCTCTCCTGTCTGATAGCACTCCTCTGTGCTCTCTCCTGTCTGATAGGACTCCTCTGTTCTCTCTCCTGTCTGATAGTACTCCTCTGTGCTCTCTCCTGTCTGATAGGACTCCTCTGTTCACTCTCCTGTCTGATAGCACTCCTCTGTGCTCTCTCCTGTCTGATAGGACTCCTCTGTGCTCTCTCCTGTCTGATAGGACTCCTCTGTGCTCTCTCCTGTCTGATAGTACTCCTCTGTGCTCTCTCCTATCTGAAAGTACTCCTCTGTGCTCTCTCCTGTATGATAGTACTCCTCTCTGCTCTCTCCTATCTGAAAGTACTCCTCTGTGCTCTCTCCTGTCTGATAGGACTCCTCTGTTCTCTCTCCTGTCTGATAGTACTCCTCTGTGTTCTCTCCTGTCTGATAGTACTTCTCTGTGCTCTCTCCTGTCTGATAGGACTCCTCTGTGCTCTCTCCTGTCTGATAGGACTCCTCTGTTCTCTCTCCTGTCTGATAGTACTCCTCTGTGCTCTCTCCTGTCTGATAGTACTCCTCTGTGCTCTCTCCTATCTGAAAGTACTCCTCTGTGCTCTCTCCTGTCTGATAGTACTCCTCTGTGCTCTCTCCTATCTGAAAGTACTCCTCTGTGCTCTGTCCTGTCTGATTGGACTCCTCTGTTCTCTCTCCTGTCTGATAGTACTCCTCTGTGCTCTCTCCTGTCTGATAGGACTCCTCTGTGCTCTCTCCTGTCTGATAGGACTCCTCTGTTCTCTCTCCTGTCTGATAGGACTCCTCTGTTCTCTCTCCTGTCTGATAGTACTCCTCTGTGCTCTCTCCTGTCTGATAGTACTCCTCTGTGCTCTCTCCTATCTGAAAGTACTCCTCTGTGCTCTCTCCTGTCTGATAGTACTCCTCTGTGCTCTCTCCTATCTGAAAGTACTCCTCTGTGCTCTGTCCTGTCTGATTGGACTCCTCTGTTCTCTCTCCTGTCTGATAGTACTCCTCTGTGCTCTCTCCTGTCTGATAGGACTCCTCTGTTCTCTCTCCTGTCTGATAGCACTCCTCTGTGCTCTCTCCTGTCTGATAGCACTCCTCTGTGCTCTCTCCTGTCTGACAGGACTCCTCTGTTCTCTCTCCTGTCTGATAGTACTCTTCTGTGCTCTCTCCTGTCTGATAGGACTCCTCTGTGCTCACTCCTGTCTGATAGTACTCCTCTGTGCTCTCTCCTGTCTGATAGCACTCCTCTGTGCTCTCACCTGTCTGATAGGAATCCTCTGTTCTCTCTCCTGTCTGATAGTACTCTTCTGTGCTCTCTCCTGTCTGATAGGACTCCTCTGTGCTCACTCCTGTCTGATAGTACTCCTCTCTGCTCTTTCATGTCTGATAGGCGAGAGCACAGAGGAGTCCTATCAGACAGGAGAGAACACAGAGGAGTGCTATCAGACAGGAGAGAGCACAGAGGAGTACTATCAGACAGGAGAGAACACAGAGGAGTGCAAGCCCACCCTCACTTACTGGACGTTGTCCATGCCTTTGCTTCTGCTTGGACAAAGCCATGATGTTATAAGCCATGATTTCTATAAAAAGGAAAAAAAATGTATGAAGTTTATTGGAAAAGTTAATGTTTTGCCAAGATGTGCAACATATAAAAAGTTTTTGTGTCTGACAGTGCAAAATTCTGCTTTGAAATTTCACTTAGAAATTCTGATGCATGGGACTCCGCTGCAGAGTGCAAACTATTGAATTTCTGTCACGGAGCGCTCCACCGCTGAAATTTATCCTCTAAAACAATTAACGGAATACCTTGCCGTCTCCAGGTCCTGTGTTCTTATATGGCATTTTGTACAGTATTATTTAACTAAAATCTGGAATGGATCCAATACAGAGAAAAACTATAAAAACTATAATGGAAACACTTGTTCTTTGTTTTGGACTCACCACTCCTGATTTTGGCTACAAATACTGACCAAAATGAGGAACAAATACTGACCATAATACTATGTGAGAACATAGCCTTATACACGTGCAGGGCGGCTCCAGACATTACCTGGATCACAACCTGTTTGCTGGCATAGGTTTGTTAAACGTGGCAGTATTTGGATCAGTATTTTGTATAGGTATTTGTAAGACAAAATCAGAAGTGGAACCTACATAAAAAAAAAACATAATAGAAAGATTGTGACTTTTCTGTGTTTTGCATCCACTCCTGGTTTTGGCTTACCTCCTTAAATGTATGCACGCTGCAGTGTGTTACTATGTGCATAGTGCCGTACATTTACTGCACAGCTATAAAGCAAGCTCAATAATAATTATATAATAACTACCGTATTTTCTGGCATATAAGACTACTGGGCATATATATGACGACCCCAACTTTTACAGTTAAAATATAGAGTTTGGGAATTACTCGCCATATAAGACTTCCCCTCTACCGCCATACGGTACCTTACCATTGTTCCCCCACACTAGGTTGTCAGTATAGTTCCCCCACATTAGGTTGGCAGTATAGTTCTCCCACATTAGGTTGGCAGTATAGTTCCCCCACATGAGGTTGTCAGCATAGTTCCCCCACATTAGGTTGGCAGTATAGTTCCCCCACATTAGGTTAGCAGTAGAGTTCCACCCACATTAGGTTGGCAGTATAGTTCCCCCACATTAGGTTGGCAGTATAGTTTCCCCCACATTAGGTTGGCAGTATAGTTTCCCCCACATTAGGTTGGCAGTATAGTTCCCCCCACATTAGGTTGGCAGCATAGTTCCCCCCCACATTAGGTTGTCAGCACAGTTCCACCACACTAGGTTGTCAGCATAGTTCCCCCCACATTAGGTTGTCAGCATAGTTCCCCACATTAGGTTGTCAGCATAGTTCCCCCACATTAGGCTGGCAGTATTGTCGTGTCCCCCCCCCCCCCACATTAGGTTGTCAGCATAGTCTCCCCACATTAGGTTGTCAGCATAGTTCCCCCACATTAGGTTGGCAGTATAGTTCCCCCACATTAGGTTGGCAGTATAGTTCCCCCACATTAGGTTGTAGTTCCCCCCACATTAGGTTGGCAGTATAGTTCCCCCCACGTTAGGTAGGCAGTATAGTTCCCCCACATTAGGTTAGCAGTATAATTTCCCCCACATTAGGTTGTAGTTCCCCCACATTAGGTTTTTATTTTTATTAAATTTTAAACAGGGATCAATTTATATGGGTGGGCAGGGCAATAAAAATGTAGCCAACAATAATAAAAATGTAGTGTGTGGGTGTGTTTTTCACTTTTTTTAAAATTTTTTTTTTAAGTAGCATTACTACTCCCAGCATGGAACACATTGTTCCATGATGGGAGTAGTAGTACCTGTACTAATTGACAGATCGCCCCAGGTCCGTTGCAATCCTCCTGTATAATGTATAGATGCGGCCGGCCGCTCTTCTATGGTCCCCTGCACTGCCGTATATATACACCTATTCATATTTCCCGCAGAGAGCTGTGATTGGCAGATGGTTTCAGCCAATCACAACTCTGTGGGAAATATGAATATGTGGATATATACGTCAGTGCAGGGGACCATAGAAGAGCAGCCGGCCGCATCTAAACATTATACAGTAGGATCACAGCGGTGGTCAGGAGTGACACCCGCTGTGATCTGTCCTTAACCCCTTAAGGACCAGGCCCATTTTGGCCTTAAGGACCCGACCAATTTTATTTGAGCATTTTTGTTTTTTCCTCCTAGCCTTCTAAAAATCATAACTCTTTTATATTTCCATCCACAGACCCATATGAGGGCTTGTTTTTTGCATCACCAATTGTACTTTGTAATGACATCACTTATTTTACCATAAAATGTACGGCGCAACCATACAAATATTATTTATGTAGGAAAATTGAAAAGAAAAACACAATTTAGCAAATTTTGAAAGTTTGGTTTTCACGCTGTACACTTAACGGTAAAAATGACATGTTTTCTTTATTCTGTGGGTCAATACGATTAAAATGATACCCATGTTATATGCATTTCTATAATTGTACCGCTTAAAAAAAATCTCAAACAATTTTAACAAAATTAGTATGTTTTATAACTTTCTAATTTTTCTGTAAATGGGGCGGTATGAGGGCTCATTTGTCGCCCCACTACCTTTAGTTTTTATCGGTACCACATTTGCTTAGGCTTTACCGTATTTATCGGCGTATAACACGCACTTTTTAGGCTAAAATGTTTAGCCGATACACCCCCAGGAAAGGCAGGGGGAGAGAGGCCGTCGCTGCCCGCTTCTCTCCCCCTGCCTTTCCTGGGGTCTAGAGCGCTGCTGTCGGCCCTTTTCACCCCCTGACGTCATGCGCCGCGCTGTTCAGCGCATAGCAACGACGCTGGCGACGAACGACGGAGGCCTGGAGCAGCGCGGACCGGACTCAGGTAATTATGCCACCGGGGATGGGGGAAGGCAACGGGGCAGCGGCGCCGGCAATGGGTGCCGCTGCCCCTTCTCTCCCCCTGGCTATCGGCGCCGGCACCGATAGTCAGGGGGACAGAACGGGCAGCGGCGCCGATAACCAGGGGGTGAAAAGGGCCGACAGCAGCGCTCTAGACCCCAGGAAAGGCAGGGGGAGAGAAGCGGGCAGCGACGGCCTCTCTCCCCCTGCCTTTCCTGGGGGTATATCGGGGTATACACGCGCACACATGCACCCTCATTTTTTCATGGATATTTGGGTAAAAAACTTTTTTTACCCAAATATCCTTGGTAAAATGAGGGTGCGTGTTATAGGCCGGTGCGTGGTATACCCCGATAAATACGGTACTTTTTATTCATTTTTTATCAATTTTTTTTTTAATCAAATGTGACAAAAGAGTGGCAATTTTGGACTTCTTTTTTAATTTTTTTACGTTTATGCCGTTCACTGTATGGGATAATTAACAATATATTTTAATAGTTCAGACTTTTACGCATGCAGTGTGTAAATATGTGTATTTATTTTTTTTAAAGCTTTTTTGGGGGGTAAAATGGGAAAAACTGATGTTTTACCTTTTTATTGGAGATTTTTCCCATTTTTTTATTTAAAATTTTTTAACTTTTTTTTACACTGTAATAGTCCCCATAGGGGACTATTTATAGCAATCATTTGATTGCTAATACTGTTCAGTGCTATGCATAGGGCATAGCACTGATCAGTGTTATCGGTGATCTTCTGCTCTGATCTGCTCGATCTCAGAGCAGAAGACCCTGGGAGACGGCCGGAGCCAGGTGAGGGGATCTCCGGCTGCCATGCTGGATGATCGGATCCCCGCGGCAGCGCTGTGAGCGATCCGATCATCCATTTAAAGTACCACACTGCCGCAGATGCCGTGATCTGTATTGATCACGGCATCTGAGGGGTTAATGGCAGACATCGGCGCCATTACGGATGTCCGCCATTACCGGCGGGTCCCTGGCTGCTGATAGTCATGGTGCGTTAAGTACCGAGTCATGGTGCGTTAAGTACCACGGCACCATGACGTAGATTTACGTCCACTGTCGTTAAGGGGTTAACTGCAAGTACTACTATTCCCAACATGGAGCACACTCTGCTCCATGCTGGAAGCTGTAGTACCTGCATTAATAGCCAGATTGCAACAGGTGACAGAAGTTGCACTCGCTGCGATCTGTCTATTAATGCAGGTACTACAGCTCCCAGCATGAAGCAGAGTGTTCTCCATGTTGGGAGTAGTAGTACCTGCAGTAAGGGACAGATCACAGCAGATGTCACTCATCCTGACACCCGCTGGGATCGTCCTGTCTATTGCAGAGATGCGGAGTGGCTTTCTCCTGCGCTCCGCATCTCTGCACTATACTCCGGCCAGTGATTTGAATATAACATATCACATCACTCATTCATATTTCCCTCTGAGAGCTGTGATTGGCTGCACCCATTCAGCCAATCACCACTTTGGGGGGAAAAATGGATCGAACTTGTTTTTCCAGCACATCCCACAAATGCGCAATTGGAATGGGATCTGGGTAGTTTGGAGTTAACAACTTAAACCCTTTGTCATGTTCCCCCCAAACCATTCCAGGACAAAGTTTGCAGTGTGGCAGGGGCATTATCCTGCTGAAAGAGGCCACTAGCTTTAGGGGATCCTGCTGCCATGAAGGGGGTGGGGGGGGACGGGACTGTGTGTGCAATGTTTAGGTAGGTGGTACATGTCACATTAACATCTACATCAATGCCAGGGCCCAAGGTTTCCCGGCAGAACATTGCTCAGCCCCCGCCGTCTTGTCTTCTTCTAGTAGAGCATCCTTGTGCCATCTCTAACCTGCACCTGGCTGTCCACATGATGTAAAAGAAAAACTCCTATTGTTCTATTGTCCTCTTCTGATTCTTATGTGACTTTTGTGGTTGCTTTTAGTAGTGTACATGGGTCAGCATGGGTACCCTGACCAGCCTGTGGCTACACAGTAAGCTGCAATGTCCTGTGTGTTCTGAAACTTATCTACTACACTTAGAAGAAACGTTTTCAGCAATCTGCCCTACAACAGCTCTTCTGTGGGATTGGACCAGGTGGGATAGCCTTCACTGTCTGTACATAACAATAAACCTTGGCAACTCATGTTCCTGTTGCTGGTTTACCAGCTGTTCTTCCTTGGAGCTCTTTTGGTAGGTCTTATCCACTACATAGAAGGAACACCCCGCATGACTTTCCATTTTGAAAACATTTTGACCCAGTCATCTAGACAAGCGCTTTTAATATTGTGAGGCACGTCATACTATTTGGTGAGGCATAGGTTCTTGATTCACAAAAAACACTGTTTTTTTTTTTTTTTTTTTTGTATAAAATCTCTAATCCATTGAGGTTCCATGATGAGTTCAGCACCTTCCTCAGCCTTCTCTACCTTGCAGGGTGCCAGTGCATTACATTTGTCATATGGTAGCCTCACAACAGTGGTACCAAAATCCTAACAGTCTCTTCTCCTTCGGGTAAGCTGAGGAAAAAAGACTGTGTCACAGCACCATGTAAGCTGTACTTAATAGTGGTAACTGCCAGACAGCTAGCTTTCTCAATGCTGTGATCCAGCCACTCCTCCCCAACTCACCTGGAGGAGAAGGAGAGAAGCTCGGTAATAAATGTGAAATGGTGGGACATTTGTCTTTCCAGTAGGCCCAAAACACCGGTATGGCTGAACTGAGGAGGAGAGACTGGATCACAGCACTGAACAAGTCATAATAACTTTTTCCCATTTTGTATTCTTGTGCCATCTCTTCGAAAGGTAAGTGATGTAAAATAAAAAATGATTCATCAGACTAGTCTACCTTCTACCAATGATCCATGGCAGTAGATAAGCGTCAGCATGGGCACTGACCGTTCTAAGACTACGAGTCTCCATAAGTTCCAAAGCCCTGTGTGTTACAAGTTTCTATCCCAGCCAGCAGTAATTTTTTTTTATCAATATGTGCTTCAGAGTAGCTCTTCTGTGAGATTGGACCATACGTGTAGCCTTCACTCCAGATCCTTACACGTGCCATTATTTCCTGCTTCCCAAAAATTGACTATTCTTCTACTGCCTAATATATCACACCCTCTTGATAGGCGCCATTGTCTTTAGCTAATGTAATACTTTTTTACCTGCCAGTGGGTTTTAATGTCATGGTTGTTCGGTGTACCCAGAAACTTTTCTTTACATCTTGAAGTCAATTTTGAAAACCTGGCTTACATCTTTATATTTCGCTCTTGTGCTTACCTGTTGATATTTCACCCAATTTTCATTTACTCTGTAATCTTTGAGACATTCTCTGTCTATGTCAAGATAGTCTCCTCGGTGTTGGACAAAGAATTCTCTAGGTCCCTGATTCTCTAGGTCTAATCATGACCCATCTCCATCACTAAAGATGCTTCTACTCATCATAGATGTTTATTAGTACATAGGCCTCTATGCAGGGCCACGCATTCATATGGTTTACCTAGAAGATCCCTACAGAAATATGATCACATATATTCTGTGTCTATGTGATGTGCCTGAATATGATAGTATAAGTAGTATGAACTGATAGATAGTATAAACCAAATACACTACAGATTTTACTGTCCTGCCTGGTCAATGGGATATCGCTTATGTCCAGAGCAGATAACTAGAAATATGCATCAAATCTGGATCATTTCTGCTTCAGGCAATGTCCACACGGCCGAAAATGCGTGGATTGCCCGCCCACAAAAAAAAAAATAAATAGGTGGACATTCTGCACATTTGAATGTCCTGCCGGGCACTGGGACCAATTGGAAATATTCTATCTCACAGATGGCAATGCATTTCCAAGTGGAATACGCAGAAAGAATAGATATGTCTGTTCTTTCTGCAGACACCTTAATCGGGACTCAGTGTGCACAGTGCAGCAGAATCTCATTAAAATAAATGGGACTCTGCTGCAGAAGAATTTCCGTGAGGAATATTCCCACAAAATTCCGCTCAGAAATTCCAGTGTGTGAACATAGCCTCATGCAGGAAGATTGCAGATCCACCGTGGAAATTCAGAAAGGGGATGCCATGCTGAATTTCCATAGTGTAAATGAGCCCTTAAAGAAAAAAAAGCAGGCCTTGTTGCTCATAGCAACCAACGAGAGCTCTACATTTATTACCTAAATTTCTTTAGAAAACCTGAGCTTTGATTGGATGCTATAGGCAAAACAAGACCAGATCTTCCTGTTAGACAGTTTTGGTAAATAAGGCCCGATATTTTTATGACGTCTCAGAAATAAGTTCGGATTCTGTAAAGAGTAACACTGGACAGCAAAAAATAGGAACACGTGTATAGTGTGTTTTTACCCAGATGTTATAAAGGCAGATGAAGCTCGGGGCATGAGGAACATGATAAATGTTGGCACGAATTAGACTACACCCTATAACAGTTCTATCTTACGTCTCCAAACAGAGAGGTAAATAAAAACGTGTTTACTAGAAACTGTTCTGCTGTGCTGAGATAACAGGGTGTGAAGGGCTTTCATAAAGAGGTGCGAGGAAAAGTGAGAGATTCATTTTATGTTGGATGTGTCACTGTGCCAACGTGCCTTGTTAGCACTGTCCATAGGGAGCCTGCCATGGGGCGAACCAGGAGGCATTTCTACCATTATAATCCAACATATACAGAGCCAATTGCCTGCAAATCAGATCTGTCCAGGGGTGTGACAAGGAAAATGTAATTTCATAAATGTCTGGAGACCACTATCATAGGAGAAGGATCAAAGAGATTAACGATTAACAAGATTTATAATCCTCCCAGATCACTGCCCCATCATGATAAACCACCCCTTGCCTTTATTTTTATTATTTGTTAGTTTTCTGCCTTGATATTGCTCTGTATTTTCTGCTCAGTCTCAGTCAGATTCACAGACTGGGAAGGGGCGTTCCCCAGCAGGCGTGACATCATCTGAAGCCATACAGGGGAGAACTTCCTCCCTCACTCTGCTACACACAGCCCAGAGCAGTTCAGTGTGAAATGGGCTATGATTGGCTAAGGTTGCCCACACAACCCCTCACCACTCCAGACTGCATATCCTGATTTTGGACTAATGCCAGGCCAGCAGGAGTCCAAAGTCAGTGCAAGAGATAGGGGGAAATGTACTCTGGACAAGTAGGGAGACACCTTAAAATGGTTCTGGTAAATTTAGGGAGTAAAGCAAGGATGGGGCTTACACATGTCCCATAAGATATCGGCCTTATTTACCAAAATTTCCTATAGAAAAACCAAACTTGTTGCCCATGGCAACCAATCACAATGTTCTGTTTACTTAAGGCATCAAGGGCAGTTTTCTATTTAATAATGAGGCTCATGGTTTCCTTTTAGTTGTAACACTCACGGATCAGTAGACTGTAACAATTGTGGTAGTGGATCCGCTGGACCTGTGTGGCAGATGACTCGGACTGCACCAGGGAGCTGATTTTAAGGTGCAGCTGGTTTTCACCAGAGCGAGATGGACTTGCTGCAGCAGGCGGCACCCAGGTCGCTACCCCTGGAATGGCTCGACCACACAGGCAGCTGAGGAGATACGTGGCACACGCAGGGTATGGCAAGCTCATGGTCAGGATAGCAGAAGGTCAGGGCAAGCGGCACAGAAGTGTAGTCAGGAAGCAGGAAGTCAGTAGGCAGGCGGCAAGGGGTCAAGGTCATGTCACAGAACACGAGTCAGAAACACGGCAAGGCAACTCTAAGGAATGCTTTCTCTCAGGCACAAGGCAACAAAGATCCGGCAAGGAAGTGTGTGAGATGCAGGGACTTATAGACAAGGCACAGGTGTTACAAATAATAATGGGTGTACTGGCTCTTTAAATCTCAGGGCTCCGGCACGCACGTTCGAGCTGAGAGGCAGGAGAGGAGGCAGCAGAAGGGACAAGGTAAATGATGGGATGGGACTCGCACGCGGGCGCGTCCTGCGATGCGAATCCCAGTCCCGCCGGCAGCAGAGGGGAGGGGGACAATGAGTCCATGGCCAGCGTGTGTGTCTGGAACGCAAGGCGTAACATTAGTTCCGGCACATCCTTATAGCATAGGGTGCCCTAAAGTATTCTCTGACCAGTGATCCCCAACCCGGTCCTCAAGGCCACCAACATTCCAGTTTTTTTCAGTTACTCCATTGATTTTCAACAGGAAAAAAATTCAAATCCTCAAAACCTCTGGTCTATACAACACAAATCATAATATTTTAGGGGATCTGTTGGCTTTTTCCTTTCTCTTTGTGTATTGATCAACATTGCAACAAATTATATGGCTGTTGCCCACCATTAATAGGTAATATAACTTAAAGGGGTATTCCAGGAAAAAATACTTTTTTATATATATCAACTGGCTCCAGAAAGTTAAACAGATTTGTAAATTACTTCTGTTAAAAAATCTTAATCCTTTCAGTACTTATTGTTACGCCGAGCGCTCCGGGTCCCCGCTCCTCCCCGGAGCGCTCGCTACACTCTCCTCACTGCAGCGCTCCGGTCAGATCCACTGACCCGGGGCGCTGCGATACCGCCTCCAGCCGGGATGCGATTCGCGATGCGGGTAGCGCCCGCTCGCGATGCGCACCCCGGCTCCCGTACCTGACTCGCTCTCCGTCGGTCCTGTCCCGGCGCGCGCGGCCCCGCTCCCTAGGGCGCGCGCGCGCCGGGTCTTTGCGATTTAAAGGGCCACTGCGCCGCTGATTGGCGCAGTGGTTCCAATTAGTGTGTTCACCTGTGCACTCCTTATTTATACCTCACTCCCCCTGCACTCCCTCGCCGGATCTTGTTGCCATTGTGCCAGTGAAAGCGTTTCCTTGTGTGTTCCTAGCCTGTGTTCCAGACCTCCTGCCGTTGCCCCTGACTACGATCCTTGCTGCCTGCCCCGACCTTCTGCTACGTCCGACCTTGCTTCTGTCTACTCCCTTGTACCGCGCCTATCTTCAGCAGTCAGAGAGGTTGAGCCGTTGCTAGTGGATACGACCTGGTCACTACCGCCGCAGCAAGACCATCCCGCTTTGCGGCGGGCTCTGGTGAAAACCAGTAGTGACTTAGAACCGATCCACTAGCACGGTCCACGCCAATCCCTCTCTGGCACAGAGGATCCACTACCTGCCAGCCGGCATCGTGACAGTAGATCCGGCCATGGATCCCGCTGAAGTTCCTCTGCCAGTTGTCGCTGACCTCACCACGGTGGTCGCCCAGCAGTCACAACAGATAGCGCAACAAGGCCAACAGCTGTCTCAACTGACCGTGATGCTACAGCAGCTACTACCACAGCTTCAGCAATCATCTCCTCCGCCAGCTCCTGCACCTCCTCCGCAGCGAGTGGCCGCTTCTCGTCTACGACTATCCTTGCCGGATAAATTTGATGGGGACTCTAAGTTTTGCCGTGGCTTTCTTTCCCAATGTTCCCTGCACTTGGAGATGATGTCGGACCAGTTTCCTACTGAAAGGTCTAAGGTGGCTTTCGTAGTCAGCCTTCTGTCTGGAAAAGCTCTGTCATGGGCCACACCGCTCTGGGACCGCAATGACCCCGTCACTGCCTCTATACACTCCTTCTTCTCGGAAATTCGAAGTGTTTTTGAGGAACCTGCCCGAGCCTCTTCTGCTGAGACTGCCCTGTTGAACCTGGTCCAGGGTAATTCTTCCGTTGGCGAGTACGCCGTACAATTCCGTACTCTTGCTTCAGAATTATCCTGGAATAATGAGGCCCTCTGCGCGACCTTTAAAAAAGGCCTATCCAGCAACATTAAAGATGTTCTGGCCGCACGAGAAATTCCTGCTAACCTACATGAACTCATTCATCTAGCCACTCGCATTGACATGCGTTTTTCCGAAAGGCGTCAGGAGCTCCGCCAGGATATGGACTTTGTTCGCACGAGGCGTTTTTTCTCCCCGGCTCCTCTCTCCTCTGGTCCCCTGCAATCCGTTCCTGTGCCTCCCGCCGTGGAGGCTATGCAGGTCGACCGGTCTCGCCTGACACCTCAAGAGAGGACACGACGCCGCATGGAGAATCTCTGCCTGTACTGTGCCAGTACCGAACACTTCCTGAAGGATTGTCCTATCCGTCCTCCCCGCCTGGAAAGACGTACGCTGACTCCGCACAAAGGTGAGACAGTCCTTGATGTCTACTCTGCTTCTCCACGTCTTACTGTGCCTGTGCGGATATCTGCCTCTGCCTTCTCCTTCTCTACTATGGCCTTCTTGGATTCCGGATCTGCAGGAAATTTTATTTTGGCCTCTCTCGTCAACAGGTTCAACATCCCGGTGACCAGTCTCGCCAGACCCCTCTACATCAATTGTGTAAACAATGAAAGATTGGACTGTACCATACGTTTCCGCACGGAGCCCCTTCTAATGTGCATCGGACCTCATCACGAGAAGATTGAATTTTTGGTCCTCCCCAATTGCACTTCCGAAATTCTCCTTGGACTACCCTGGCTTCAACTTCATTCCCCAACCCTGGATTGGTCCACTGGGGAGATCAAGAGTTGGGGGCCCTCTTGTTTCAAGGACTGCCTAAAACCGGTTCCCAGTACCCCTTGCCGTGACTCTGTGGTTCCCCCTGTAACCGGTCTCCCTAAGGCCTATATGGACTTTGCGGATGTTTTTTGCAAAAAACAAGCTGAGACTCTACCTCCTCACAGGCCTTATGATTGTCCTATTGACCTCCTCCCGGGCACTACTCCACCCCGGGGCAGAATTTATCCTCTGTCCGCCCCAGAGACTCTTGCCATGTCTGAATACATCCAGGAAAATTTAAAAAAGGGCTTTATCCGTAAATCCTCCTCTCCTGCCGGAGCCGGATTTTTCTTTGTGTCCAAAAAAGATGGCTCTCTACGTCCTTGCATTGACTACCGCGGTCTTAATAAAATCACGGTAAAGAACCGCTACCCCCTACCCCTCATCTCTGAACTCTTTGATCGCCTCCAAGGTGCCCACATCTTTACCAAACTGGACTTAAGAGGTGCTTATAATCTCATCCGCATCAGAGAGGGGGATGAATGGAAAACGGCATTTAACACTAGAGATGGACACTTTGAGTATCTGGTCATGCCCTTTGGCCTGTGCAACGCCCCTGCCGTCTTCCAAGACTTTGTTAATGAAATTTTTCGTGATCTCTTATACTCCTGTGTTGTTGTATATCTGGACGATATCCTGATTTTTTCTGCCAATCTAGAAGAACACCGCCAGCATGTCCGTATGGTTCTTCAGAGACTTCGTGACAATCAACTTTATGCCAAGATAGAGAAATGTCTGTTTGAATGCCAATCTCTTCCTTTCCTAGGATACTTGGTCTCTGGCCAGGGACTACAAATGGATCCAGACAAACTCTCTGCCGTCTTAGATTGGCCACGCCCCTCCGGACTCCGTGCTATCCAACGTTTTTTGGGGTTCGCCAATTATTACAGGCAATTTATTCCACATTTTTCTACCGTTGTGGCTCCTATCGTGGCTTTAACCAAAAAAAATGCCGATCCCAAGTCTTGGCCTCCTCAAGCGGAAGACGCCTTTAAACGGCTCAAGTCTGCCTTTTCTTCGGCTCCCGTGCTCTCCAGACCTGACCCATCTAAACCCTTCCTATTGGAGGTTGATGCCTCCTCTGTAGGAGCTGGAGCGGTCCTTCTACAAAAAAATTCTTCCGGGCATGCTGTTACTTGTGGTTTTTTTTCTAGGACCTTCTCTCCTGCGGAGAGGAACTACTCCATCGGGGATCGAGAGCTTCTAGCCATTAAATTAGCACTTGAGGAATGGAGGCATCTGCTGGAGGGATCAAGATTTCCAGTTATTATTTACACCGATCACAAGAACCTCTCCTATCTCCAGTCTGCCCAACGGCTGAATCCTCGCCAGGCCAGGTGGTCTCTGTTCTTTGCCCGATTTAATTTTGAAATTCACTTTCGGCCTGCCGATAAGAACATTAGGGCCGATGCTCTCTCTCGTTCCTCGGATGCTTCGGAAGTTGAACTCTCTCCGCAACACATCATTCCTCCTGACTGCCTGATTTCCACTTCTCCAGCCTCCATCAGGCAAACTCCTCCAGGAAAGACCTTCGTCTCTCCACGCCAACGCCTCGGAATCCTCAAATGGGGTCACTCCTCCCATCTCGCAGGTCATGCAGGCATCAAGAAATCTGTGCAACTCATCTCTCGCTTCTATTGGTGGCCGACTCTGGAGACGGATGTCGTGGACTTTGTGCGAGCCTGCACTGTCTGTGCCCGGGATAAGACTCCTCGCCAGAAGCCCGCTGGTTTTCTTCATCCTCTGCCTGTCCCCGAACAGCCTTGGTCTCTGATTGGTATGGATTTTATTACTGACTTACCCCCATCCCGTGGCAACACTGTTGTTTGGGTGGTCGTTGATCGATTCTCCAAAATGGCACATTTCATCCCTCTTCCTGGTCTTCCTTCAGCGCCTCAGTTGGCTAAACAATTTTTTGTACACATTTTTCGTCTTCACGGGTTGCCCACACAGATCGTCTCGGATAGAGGCGTCCAATTCGTGTCAAAATTCTGGAGGGCTCTCTGTAAACAACTCAAGATTAAATTAAACTTTTCTTCTGCATCTCATCCTCAGTCCAATGGACAAGTAGAAAGAATTAACCAGGTCTTGGGTGATTATTTACGACATTTTGTTTCCTCCCGCCAGGATGATTGGGCAGATCTTCTACCATGGGCCGAATTCTCGTATAACTTCAGAGTCTCTGAATCTTCCTCCAAATCCCCATTTTTCGTGGTGTACGGCCGTCACCCTCTTCCCCCCCTCCCTACCCCCTTGCCCTCTGGTCTGCCCGCTGTGGATGAAATTTCTCGTGATCTTTCCACCATATGGAGAGAGACCCAAAATTCTCTCTTACAGGCTTCATCACGCATGAAGAAGTTTGCGGATAAGAAAAGAAGAGCTCCTCCCATTTTTTCTCCTGGAGACAAGGTATGGCTCTCCGCTAAATATGTCCGCTTCCGTGTCCCTAGCTACAAGTTGGGACCACGCTATCTTGGTCCTTTCAAAATTTTGTGCCAGATTAATCCTGTCTCTTACAAACTTCTTCTTCCTCCTTCTCTCCGTATTCCTAATGCCTTTCACGTTTCTCTTCTTAAACCACTTATCATCAACCGTTTCTCTCCCAAACTTGTTTCCCCCACTCCTGTTTCTGGCTCCTCGGACATCTTCTCCGTCAAAGAGATTCTGGCATCCAAGAAGGTCAGAGGGAAAACTTTTTTTTTTAGTTGATTGGGAGGGTTGTGGTCCAGAAGAGAGATCCTGGGAACCTGAGGACAATATTCTAGACAAAAGTCTGGTCCTCAGGTTCTCAGGCTCTAAGAAGAGGGGGAGACCCAAGGGGGGGGGTACTGTTACGCCGAGCGCTCCGGGTCCCCGCTCCTCCCCGGAGCGCTCGCTACACTCTCCTCACTGCAGCGCTCCGGTCAGATCCACTGACCCGGGGCGCTGCGATACCGCCTCCAGCCGGGATGCGATTCGCGATGCGGGTAGCGCCCGCTCGCGATGCGCACCCCGGCTCCCGTACCTGACTCGCTCTCCGTCGGTCCTGTCCCGGCGCGCGCGGCCCCGCTCCCTAGGGCGCGCGCGCGCCGGGTCTTTGCGATTTAAAGGGCCACTGCGCCGCTGATTGGCGCAGTGGTTCCAATTAGTGTGTTCACCTGTGCACTCCTTATTTATACCTCACTCCCCCTGCACTCCCTCGCCGGATCTTGTTGCCATTGTGCCAGTGAAAGCGTTTCCTTGTGTGTTCCTAGCCTGTGTTCCAGACCTCCTGCCGTTGCCCCTGACTACGATCCTTGCTGCCTGCCCCGACCTTCTGCTACGTCCGACCTTGCTTCTGTCTACTCCCTTGTACCGCGCCTATCTTCAGCAGTCAGAGAGGTTGAGCCGTTGCTAGTGGATACGACCTGGTCACTACCGCCGCAGCAAGACCATCCCGCTTTGCGGCGGGCTCTGGTGAAAACCAGTAGTGACTTAGAACCGATCCACTAGCACGGTCCACGCCAATCCCTCTCTGGCACAGAGGATCCACTACCTGCCAGCCGGCATCGTGACACTTATGAGCTTCTGAAGTTAAGGTTGTTCTTTTCTGTCTAAGTCCTCTCTGATGACATGTGTCTCGGGAAACGCCCAGTTTAGAAGCAAATCCCCATAGCAAACCTCTTCTAAACTGGGCGTTTCCCGAGACAGTAATTTACAAATCTGTTTAACTTTCTGGAGCCAGTTGATATATAAAAAAAAGTTTTGCTGGATAACCCCTTTAAGATACAACTGGTTTGGATTCTGTTTTTACAATATTAACGGGGCTTGTGCGAGGAGCTGTAAAAGTGGTCCACCAGTCTGATACAGACCTCCAGAAATTTATTACAGTACACTTTGTCTTTAACCTTAGGCATTTATTGCTGAAGGTTAGGACTTTTTAAGAGATAGAACCCTGCGTACGACATTCAAGTGACAAGGTTCCCTAGTGAACATATCAGAGCTGTTATTGCATAAACACTGCTGAGTGATTGCCATGTGCCTATAGTTCTAAGTAACGTATAGAACAATGCAGAAATGCCTGTATGTATAGGAATTGTGCAAAGCCCTCTATTTGGACAAACAGAATATGTTATTTTGTATAGTTATAATGATGTATGGCTATTTATCCTAAAAATATCTGTATTTTCCCAAGTCTGTATTGGAAAAGTTGTTATAGTCAGTCAGCAGCCCTTTTTACAATAGGAGCACTTTGTGATAGATCAGTGTTTCTCAACCTTTAAAATGTTGCGACCCTTTAATACAATTCCTTATGTTATGGTGACCCCCAACCATAAAATTATTTTTGTTGCTACTTCATAACTGTAATTTTGCTACTGTTATGAATGGGTAGGCAGCAGTCCCCCACATTAGGTATAGGCAGCAGATTTCCCCCACATTAGGTATAGGCAGCAGATTTCCCCCACATTAGGTATAGGCAGCAGAGTTCCCCCACAGTAGGTATAGGCAGCATTGTTCCCTCACAGTAGTTATAGGAAGCAGAGTCCTGCCCCACAGCTCCAACACCTCCCCAGGATGGAACAAAATTTTTTTTTGCTCAACTGATTATGCCCCACGCAGCGATCTTCTCTGGAGCATAGCAGGGGATGGCGTCTTCCATCCTCCACAGTGCAGGCGCCGATGAGTGACATCATCGGTGCCTGAACTGCGCAGCGGGGGCGGAGGTCATGTCTCCTCTCGGTGTAGGCCGCAGATGCAGCTCACACATAGAGGAGGCTTTCTGCTGTATGTGCATGAGCTACGTATAGAGCAGAAAGCAGCGCTGTCTGCCTGGGGATCCAGGACAAGTGTCCTGAAGCCTCAGTAGCAGCAGCGGAAGGCCCTTTACCTGGCCGGGCCCTCGGACTACGTCGGAACAGACCGGCCAGTCAGTCCACCCCTGCTAGAGAGGGATCTCGGTTCATAAGACCATTGGAAATATGTGTTTTTTGATGGTCTTAGGTGACCCCTGTGAAAGTGTCCTTCGACCCCCAAAGGGGTCGTGACCCACAGGTTGAGTACCGCTTTGTTAGACTCTTATAAACCATTGTTAGTGCAAGTTGAGCAAAAGAAGTGTGGGACTCTTACTTAGAACAGGTCAATTGTATTCAGTTACAACTGTGCAATGATTTAGCACTATGAATAAAGCTAGTGTTTGCATTATGGTTTTTTCCAGGGATGCTACCTACCATTGTGGCAGCCCATGTGGCTTCTCTGGGGCCCCAGCCCTGGTTGGATGTTTGACTTATTTTAATAGTGGTGAAAACTTATTTCATATCCACAGGATGTGTTTGAAGCCAAACCAAGTGTTACGCCTAGCGCTCCGGGTCCCCGCTCCTCCCCGGAGCGCTCACGGCGTCTTTCTCCCTGCAGCGCCCCGGTCAGTCCCGCTGACCGGGAGCGCTGCACTGTCTTGGCCGTTGGGGATGCGATTCGCACAGCGGGACGCGCCCGCTCGCGAATCGCATCCCAGGTCACTTACCCGTCCCGGTCCCCTGCTGTCATGTGCTGGCGCGCGCGGCTCCGCTCTCTAGGGCGCGCGCGCGCCAGCTCTCTGAGACTTAAAGGGCAAGTGCACCAATGATTGGTGCCTGGCCCAATTAGCTTAATTGGCTTCCACCTGCTCCCTGGCTATATCTGATCTCCTCCCATGCACTCCCTGGCCGGATCTTGTTGCCTTGTGCCAGTGAAAGCGTTTAGTGTGTCCAAAGCCTGTGTACCTGAACTTCTGCTACCCATCCTGACTACGAACCTTGCCGCCTGCCCCCGACCTACTGCTACGTCTGACCTTGCCTCTGCCTAGTCCTTCTGTCCCACGCCTTCTCAGCAGTCAGCGAGGTAGAGCCGTTGCTAGTGGATACGACCTGGTTGCTACTGCCGCAGCAAGACCATCCCGCTTTGCGGCGGGCTCTGGTGAAAACCAGTAGCCTCTTAGAACCGGTCCACTAGCACGGTCCACGCCAATCCCTCGCTGACACAGAGGATCCACTACCTGGAAGCCGAATCGTGACACCAAGTATCGCAAATAGGAGAAATATACACCAAGTCCTCCTGTCCACAGACTACAGGTGAAACTCAAAAATTTGAATATCCTGCAAAAGTCCATTGTATTTCACTAATGCAACTTAAAAGGAAAGGAAGCATGATGTGCTCCAAAATCTCCTGGTAGACGGATGCGTTGACCCTGAACTTAATGAAGCACAGTGATCAACACCAGCAGATCACATGGCTCCCCAAATCATAGTAATTGGGGGGGGGGGGGGGGGGACTTTGGGGTTTTCTTGAGCTGTAAGCCATAATCATCACAATTATGACAAATCACGTCTTGAGCTTTGCATGTAATGAGTCTCTCATATATTAGTTTCACCTTTTAAGTTGCATTACTGAAATAAATGAACTTTGCACAATATTCAAATTTTTCGAGTTTCACCTGTACATCAGTGGTTTGAAGACTGTGGACGGTTATCCAGATGTTGCAAAACTACTACTCCCAGCATGCCCTCACAGCCGTCGGCTACAGTTTCAAGACCGTTGCTCTACATGCTGACCTTCATTCAGTGCTGCTCCTTGTAAAATAGAAATCAGATGGCAGATTTGCTCTTCATTTTGCATTAGTATTTGAAAGCCAAAAACAGGACTTGATTCTTAAAGGGGTAATCCGCACGAAGACATTTATTTTTTATTTTTTAAATCAACTGGTGCCAGAAAGGTAAACAGATTTGTAAATTACTTCTATTTAAAAATCTTAATCCTTTCAGTACTTATCAGCTGCTGTATGCTCCAGAGGAAGTTGAATAGTTATTTTCTGTCTGACCACAGTGGTCCCTGCTGACACCTCTGTCCATGTCAGGAACTGTCCAGAGCAGGAGAGGTTTGTTATGGAGATTTGCTCCTACTCTGGACAGTTCCTGACATGGAGTCAGCAGAGAGCACTGTGGTCAGACTGGAAAGAACAATTCAACTTCCTCTGGAGCATACAGCAGCTGATAAGTACTGGAATGATTAAGATTTTTTAATAGAAGTAATTTACAAATCTGTTTAACCTTCTGCCATCAGTTCATTTAAAAAAATGTTTTCCAGCGGAGTACCCTTTAACTCAAAATAGAATAGAGAAATTTATACTTTTCCTTATAGGAAGAAAGAGGAGACAGAGGGGATATGATAGAAACTTTTATATACATAAAGGGAATCAACACAGTAAAGGAGGAGAGGAGATTTAACTGGAAAAAAAACACTACCACAAGAGGACATAGTTTTATATTAGAGGGCTAATACAGTAATATCTGGCAGTAGCTTACTCCCTTTGCATTCAGAACACATGCATGCTTAATTCAACCAATCATGCATGTGGTAGTGGAGGGGTCGAGAGAAAAAGCTGATAGTTGTTGGCTAGGTGTTCATTCAGCCGTCAGATATCTCATACGTATGGTCAGCTTAAGCTAATTTCTTCTAAACAGCGCCACACCTGTCCTTAGGTTATGTGTCGTATTACAGCTCAGTTCCATTGAAGTGAATGGAACCAAGTTGTAATACCACATGCAACCAGAGGACAGCGGTGGCGCTGGTTTTGGTAGAAATCAGCTCTGTTTTTCTAATCCTGGAAAAACGCTTCACTCTGATGTATTTTTCCTGCTTAAACAGGTATTCCGGCCCAAAAACATCTTATCCCCTATCCAAAGCATAGGGGTTTGATGTCTGACAGTGGGGGGGGTCCAATATGTAGGATAAAGAATGACTTCTTAAAGGGGTATTCCGGCCAAAGACATCTTATCCCCTTCCCAAATGCTCACTGCTAGGACTCCCCCGCAATCTCCGTGCAGCATCCACATTCTATTCGGGGCTGCTGCTCAAGTCTCGCAAACCTCTGTGTTTCCTGGACTGGAGACGTGACGCCACGCCACACCCCTTTGTGACGTCACACCAAGCCCCCTCTATTCATGTCTATGGGAGGGGGCGTGACGGCCATCACGCCCCCTCCCATAGACATGAATAGAGGGGGCTTGGTGTGACGTCACAAAGGGGTGTGGCGTGGCGTCACTTCTTCAGTCACGCCCCCTCCCATAAACATGAATAGAGGGGGCGTGGCATGGCGTCACATCTCCAGTCCCGGAAACACAGAGGTTTCCGAGACTGGAGCAGACGCCCGCATAGAATGCAGGTAACTGCACGGAGATTGCGGGGGAGTCCTAGCAGCGAGCCTTTGGGAAGGGGATAAGATGTCTTTGGCCGGAATACCCCTTTAAGAATTAATTCTTTATCCTACATATTAGATCCCAGGTATTTGCACAGAAGCATATACGATTACAGAACACTCATCTTGAATTCTGACATCTACAGAAGGTATAAGACTTACTCTAGATATCAGACCAAATGGCAGCTATGTGACCTATACATGAGTAGGAGCTGTTTGGAGGTCATCGATCTCTCCAGTAATACACATGGCTGGTTGTATCTAGATGAGATGTTTTCGCTCTAAACACATTTTCCTTTTGGGAGGTACAGTAGATACCTGCTGTGAAGGAGGCCGTCAGACCACAGCTTACTGGCTGGGCTCAGGTAGGACAAGCAATGACAAGACTGTGACAAACCAGTCAGATCTTCTTTCTGTCTGCACGGAGCAGAGGCAAGTGTCATGGGTCTGAGATGATGTGTTTGTTGGTAAAGAGACAAAGAAAGTGCAGGCGGGACAAAGAGGGTCTGTTATACCGTACGCAGTGACCCTGGGGCCCTGCAGAAAGCTCAGATCATGTCATTGATGTGCAGCACTTGGTAGCATGGCATTAAGCTTATGCCAAAATCCGTCCATGATACTTAGCTGCATCCTTGTTATAGCAAGTCAAAAGATACAAGTAGACTGGACATTATTATACTAGTGTACTGCGAGTGATGTTACCCACTAAATAAAAAAATAAGGATTATTGGGTTTCCTTATGGGATTTACAAAACTAGATGGATTTATACAAAGCAAATACACTCTACTTTATTAGGTATACCTGATCAATTAATAAGATGGCAGCAACTCAATGCATTTAGGCATATAGACCTGGTCAAGACAACTTGCTGAAGTTCTAACCGAGCATCAGAATGGGGAAGAAAGGGGATTTTAGTGACTTTGAACCTGGTATGGTTGCTTGTGCCAGACAGGCTGGTCTGAGTATTTTAGAAACTGAATTTTCACAAACAACTATCTCTAGGGTTTGCAGAGAATGGTCCAAAAAAGATATCCAGTGAGCTGCAGTTGTGTGGACAAAAATGCCTTGCTGATGTCAATGGAGAATGGGTGAACTGGTTTGAGATGACAGAAAGGCAACAGTACCTGAAATAACTGGAGATTCTCATCATGGATGTGCAGCCAACAAATATGCAGCAGTGTGAGGCCACCATGTCCAGATGGAGCTAAATGTTTGAGCAATGTTTCCAGCATCTTGTAGAAAATACACCACGAAGAATGAAGACGAAAGGGGGTCCAACCTGGTACTAGAAAATTGTACCTAATAAAGGGACCAGCTAGTGTAGAGTAGAGCAGGAATGTATAGAGCCACGGGGATTTAGTGTGTCACTGTACACCCTCCTGCACACAGCTCTTCATTGTGGCCTAGAACAAAGTGGCTACAATCCCAATCACCTTATTTTACTATAGTGACAGTGGGAGTATAGATAGGAAAAAAATGGTTCAGCGAGGCACTGCTCAGTATACGGTCGATAAAAGAGGACTCGAGTGGCACAGGACAAAAAAAATGTTACTGATGTAGTAGGGACAACGTGTTTTGGCATCCACTGATACCTTCCTCAGGTCCACTTACAGTTTCCAGTAGTAGTATTTGCTATGCGCTGGGTAGCTGGAACGGAGTCCTGTTGTGTGTCTCTGCTTGTCTCGGTCTGTACGGACCGAGACAAGCACAGACACACAGCAGGACTCCATTCCAGCTACCCAGCGCATAGCAAATACTACTACTGGGAGCTGTAAGTGGACCTGAGGAAGGCATCAGTGGATGCCAAAACACGTTGTCCCTACTACATCAATAACGTTTTTATTGTCCTGTGCCACTCGAGTCCTCTTTTAATCGACCGTATACTGAGCAGTGCCTCGCTGAACCGTTTTTTTCCTATCTATACTCCCATTGCCTTCTATCGGACACCATACTTGGTGGCCCGATACCGGTAAGAGTGCAGCAGCCAGCAACTCCGAACATCGCCACCCTCTCAAGCGCAGCAAAGTCTAGCGCAATAATCTCTAAGATTGGTATATCACATGGGTGTGGTGTAGGGTACACACCAGTGGATACATCTCACCAGGGAGCGCCCCCTGTATTTTTTCATCCCTTCTCCTAAACTATAGTGACAGGTAATGATTTTATACAGCAAAGGGAATTGCTATACAGGAGGATTCATGAAAAAAGATATATTTTTTGTATTAAGAGAGAAGATAAGGAGATGATCTGGCGGTGGTTGCATCTTGCTGTGTAATACATGCAAGCTCTTCTGTCTGTGTTTATTGTGAATGTGAATTTCCACCTTTATGGGACAGCTTGATGCGTCTAAGTTACTGTATTGTTTTAAGATGAGCATTTCTACCAGCAGCAATGTCAGATTTTATATGGAGTTAAGGATACGAGGTTGTTCCTACTCACATAGATGACTCAAGCTGTCGGGCAGAGTGTGTGACCAATACTGCGTCTCCTAAAAGTCACGTAGAGCCAAACCTGGCAGGCTGGCACTTCACTGTACCTTACACGTGGATTTAGGAAAACATATTATTCTTCAGTCAAGTTATATTTCCTTGTTCATGCTTGTTATACATCAATTGCTTCACAGTTCATTAAGTTAAAGGGAACCTGTCATCAGTTTCATGTTGCCTGAACCATGGGTAGCATGAACCAGGGATAGGCTCCCGTATTACTATTGTCTTTGATTCGCTGCTTATAAAGCCTGCCGGTGGGTGTGATTGTTGTACATTGAGGGGCGTGTCTGCCTAATACACACCCCCTGACTGTATTATCCCGCCCATCACCTGATCATTCCCATTATCAGAGGCGGCTCTAGACTTTTTGAGGCCTTAGGCGAAAATAAATCTGAGGCCCCCCCCCCCCAAGCGCGATTAAAAGAAGAAGAAAAAAAGTAAGCAGGTGATATTAAAATTAACTCTATAAATTGCATATTTTAAGGCAAACTTTAATATATATCATAACCCTGCTATTCACAGCTCTTGAAATCATATTTTTCTAATTCAATTGTTCTACAAAATATCTATACACAAACATTGGGTATAGATGAAAAAAAAATGTGTCTGACTACTCAGTTATTCTTGTTGGTGTCTCCTAAAACTGAAATAAAGTTGTCAACAGGGTATTCAAAGAACACTATAGAATCAGGAACACAAATGTGTATTCCTGACCCTATAGTGGCACCCCACATCCCCTTTAAATTTAGAAAAAAGTACCTTAATTCTAGAGTTGCACAAGTCCGCCAGCGCTGGATGCGCCAAATTGGCTGACAATCTAAATTGATTACCTCAGTCAATCACAGTGCTTTCCCATAGGAAAACATTGGATTGGCTTAAAACTTAAATTCTGATGTCAGCCAAGGAGTCAACTTTTTATTGCTCTCCTTCCCTTTTCTTTGCTCTCCTTCCCCTTTCTCGGCCGCACAAAGATATCAGTGACTACAGCGCTGATGGGACACAGTCAGGGGAATACACAACCATATAAGTGACTAACATGCAGGGCCAGACAGACAAAACATAGGCCCAGGCATTTAAGAATAAGCAGCCCATTTTTCTAGTGGGGGCCCAACTGCTGGGACCCCCACCAATCACCTTGGTTCCAGTTGCTCTCCAGCTGTTGTAAAACTATAGCTCCCCTCATGTCTGGAAAGCCTCAGGCATTATGGGAGTTGCAGCTTTGCAACAGCTGGAGAGCCACAGATTAGGGTACATTGTCACCTATCATCACTGCGGAACTAACAAGTGTCTACAGCTGATGGGACAGTCAGGAGAAAACACAGTGATATCAGTGACCCGAGTGACGTCTTCTCTGTTGTCTTTTCTTTTCTTTTCTTCTCCAACTGGTCCAGACATCAGGACTTCTTCCAGCTCCATCTTCTCTAGAGAGTCTGATGCCCGGACACCGTAGGCTCCTCACTTTGTCAGTAGATCCTCATCCTCTGTATGAAGAAAATAATTATTATTATTCTGCTAAATACTGTACCCCCTGAATATAATGCTGCCAACCACTGTGCCCCTGAAAACTACCATCAACTGTACCTCCTGCATATAATACTGCCACCCACTGTACCCCCTGAATATAATACTGCCTCCTACTATACCCCCTGAATATAATACTGCCTCCTACTGTACCCCCTGAATATAATACTGCCAAACACTGTGCTCTCTGAATAAAATACTGCCAAACACTGTGCTCTCTGAATATAATAATGCCACACACTGTACCCTTTGAATACAATCCTGCCACATACTGTACCCTTTGAATACAATCCTGCCACACACTGTACTCTCTGAATATAATACTGTCACACTGTGCCAAAGAACGTAATACTGCCACCCACTGTACCCCTGAACATAAACCCTCAAAAATAACCATGCTATACGCTGTCCCCTCTGAATATAACTCACATATGCCACACACTACCTTCCAAATATAATAATCCCTTCATAATAATACTGATACTATTACACACTGTTTCTTCTCAGTTTAGCTGAATCACACCTGTCCTCCTCCAGACCACATCTACCATACATACACATACCTATCATTCATGCATACATCTATTATACACACATCCATCATACATACACACAAACATCATACATCCACCCATCATAGATACATCCATCTAGCATACATACATAGCATACATACACACATCACAAATACACACACACACATACACGCACACATCTAGCTTACACACATCTATCAAACATACACACATCATACATACACACACACACCTGGTGCCTCCACCCCCCCTCCTCCCACACACACACATGCATAATACATACATGCACATGCACATCATACATACACCCGCCGCCTCCAGATCCCCCCTACATAATACATCTCCACACATCATACATACATCCTTCTAGCTTACACACATATATCATTCATACACACACATCATTCATACAAACAGTACATACACACATCATACATACACACGTCGCCTCTGCCATCCTCCCACACATGCATAATACATACATATACATCCTACATAAACATCATATATACACCCGCCGCCTCCAGATCCCCATACATACATCCTTCTAGCTTACACACATCTCCACACATCATACATATATACATGCATGTTGCTTACACACATCTATCATTCATACATACACACATATCATTCATACATCATACATACACTTGCTGCCTCTGCCCCCCCACATGCATAATACATACAAACACACACACATCATACATACACATCATACATAAAAACATCATACATACATCCGCCACCTCCATATCCCCCCCGCATAATATATCTCCACACATCATACATACATCCTTCTAGCTTACACACATCTCCACACATCATACATATATACATGCATGTTGCTTACACACATCTATCATTCATGCACACACACATCATACATCATACATAAACACATCATACATACACCTGCCACCTCCAGATCCCCCCTGCATAATATATCTTCACACATCATACATACATCCTTGTAGCTTACACACATCACACATGTTGATTACATACATCATTCATACACACACACATCATTCATACATACAGTACATACACATCATACATACACCATACATACAGTACATTGGCCCACATCATACATACACCATACATAAACACACATCATACATACAGTACATACACACATCATACATACACCATACATACAGTACATACACAGACATCATACATACACACACATCATACATACATTATACATACACACTCTGCCTCCGGACCTCAAATCTAACCTGCACCCTGCTCCTCCGGACTTGAAATTAACCCCAGACCCCCCGCCGCTCCTCCGGACCCAAAAATACCCCCCTCCAGGCCAAAAAGTAAGCCCCCGCCCCCGGGGGGGGGGGGGGGGATGGCGGTTGAGACTAGCGCCGGGCCTGGTACTGGCAGCGTCGCTACCGCAACGACAAGCCTCCCCTTCAGGGACCGCAGGCTGTGCATGAGGGCACGACCTGCGGCCATAGTATAGTGGCAGGGGGCCCGCAGGTCTCCAATTACACCATTTATACCATCGCCTAGTTAGAGAGCCGCCTCTGCCCATTATTGATCAGTCATTTCAAATATTAAAATTAAGTTCACGCCCATCTGACTATTCCCTAAGTCAGACAAACTATATAAACCCTTATATCTCAATCTCAATTTTTTGGTGGTTGGCCACAGGTTCTCTTTAAGGGCAGCTACATATTCACAGGTGCTTCGATACCTCTACTTAGGACTGTACTATTTTCTGTAAGCCTATGTTTACACTACGAAATTTTGTAGCAGAATTCCGACGCACGAATCTAATATTAATGTGAATGGGTTTTCGGTTGACCCATTTACACTGCAAAATTGCCACGGTGGAAAAATCCATGGTGGAAATTCAGGTTTCCAGACCCACCAAAAGAATGAACATGTTCATTCTATTGGGGAACATCCAAGCAGACAGTCAGCCAAAGGTGACAGTGCATGTCTACGTGGTCCTAGCCTGTCCCAGCTGGCATGCTGAGAGTTGTAGTTTTGCCACAGCTGGAGGCACACTGGTCAGGAGACTCTGGCTAAGTCACGTAGCTATAGAGGTTGCAGGGGTCGCAACCGGGCCTCATTGCCTGGGGGGCCCGCAGCACAGGGGCATGATGGGAGGCCAGGGGCTGATGGGAGTAGATGTGCCCCGCGCAGGTACGCAAGCACGTCTGCTCCAAGCCCCTGTTGCGTCCCTGGCTCTGACCCTGTGATATCGATACCAGGCAGAGGCCCGCCCCACATCGCGTATGTATGTATGGTGTATGAGGTGATGAGCAGGAGACTGAGGATAAGGTGCCAGGTGGTCGTGGGTGGCAGTGTATGAGTTAATGACATGGGTAAAGACTTAGGGGTCCGGGGGAACAGAGAAGCCTGGAGGAGGATAGATGGGTCTGGAGGAGGACAGTGCAGGAGTGGGATTCAGCTGGACTAAGAAGAAACACTGTGTGACAGTATTATTATTATGGGGACAGTGTGTGGCAGGGTTATATTCAGAGGATACAGTTTGTGGCAGTATTTTACTCAGGGGTTACAGTGTGTAGCAGTATTATGTTCCAGGGGTACAGTGTGTAACAATAACATATTTAGAGGGTACAGCTCCGGTGAACACACAAAAGCAGACCATTTTTAGCAATCCTAGAAAACCTCTTTATTATCACTTCCACATCTGGAGGTCAGTGGGGGCTGTATACATGAGTTTGTGAGAAAGAATCAATGAAATGTAGAAAGAAAAATCTGACCTCATGACCCTGTATTCCAAGGCAAGAGTGCTAACCCATATACCCTTATTCTCTACTATGTCCATCCTTAGAGCTGGAGCAGTGACAAAGATGAGTATTCTTCTTGAGTTTTTGTGGTTAGACTTTGCTTGTCCTAAAGAATTTCCTAACTCGTGACCCTGCGTCTGAATAATAACTTCTGTTTTCCTCTAACCGCCACTTACTCACCGTGCTTCCCCAATCATTGTAATGAAACAGGGGGAAGAATGAAACAAATAAAACGGAGCAGGAGACAGCATTTATGTCCTTGACGTGATCTCTTCCCTGGAAGCCATTCTGCATGAGAACGCACTATCCTCTTGCACGCAGGCGGCCTGCAATGTTTGAAGTCTCTGAGAAGGCTAATGCCTGAAAAGCTATCACTGATACAACTAGAATGGAATAATATTTTAATATATTCCATAGCTTGGATAGAGACATTATTATCCAAGATTAGGGTTATCCAAGATTAGAAAAACATAGCTGCTTTCTTCCAAAAACAGTGCCACGGCTGTCTTCAGGTTGTGTGTGGTATTACAACTCGGCTCTATTTACTACAATGGGAATAAGCTGCAATACCACAAACAACCTGAGGACAGGTGTGATGCTGTTTCTGGATAAAAGCAGCTATGTTTTTCTAATCATAGATTTCCACTTTAAATCTAGAAGAATTAAAGAGGACCTAAAAATGTATACATCAAACCCTGTAACGGTGAATGCACACTCACGACCGCGCGCACAGCAGGCGAAGGTACCAATGAGGGCGATGTATATCCAAGCATGTTCATTCTTTCTGACACAGAAATTGAGACGTGTGCCCGGTGCAGCAGAATCCTCTAAAACTTTTCTCAGCTTGGAAGTTCTGACATGTGAACAAGGCTTAAAGGGGTACTCTTTTTTTTTTATTAAAGCAACTGGTGCCAGAAAGTTAAACCGATTTGTAAATTACTTCTATTAAAAATTCTTAATCCTTCCAGGTCTTATTAGCTGCTGAATACTACAGAGGACATTATTTTCTTTTTGGAACACAGAGCTCTCTGCTGAATCACGAGTACAGTGCTCTCTGCTGACATCATGACCACAGTGCTCTCTGCTGACACCTCTGTCCATTTTAAGAACTGTCCAGAGTAGGAGAAAATCCCCATAGCAAACATATGCTGCTCTGGACAGTTCCTAAAATGGACAGAGATGTCAGCAGAGAGCACTGAAGTCATGATGTCAGCAGAGAGCACTGTGTTCCAAAAAGAAAATAATTTCCTCTGTAGTATTCAACAGCTAATAAGTACTGGAAGGATTAATATTTCTGGCACCAGTTGATTTAAAAAAAAAAAAGTTTTCCTCCGGAGTACCCCTTTAACCTGTTCAGGATGAAGGGCACATGCATAAGCCCTGCATCCCAAGTCCTTAAGGATGTATGGATACGCCCGTGGGAATTCCGGTCCTCACCACTAGCCGGTTGGGGGCACATCCCGGCACTTTGCCGAGGGGGGTCCTGAGACCCCCCATGTCGGCGATCGTAGGATCTGGTGACCCAATCGCCCAGAAAATAGGGATGATCGGAGCTGTTAGTGACAGCCCCGATCATCCTGAGGGATAGGAGCGAGGTTGCAGTGCTGCGATCTCCTCCTATCCCCTGCCATTAGTCAGCAATGAATGCTGACCAATGGCAGTGGAAGACGGGGGGTTGCCATGAAAACCCCCCGCTCTGCCCACCCCTGGATGTCGGGCAGAACAGGGGAAGAAGATGGCAGCCGTACTTGAAGAGAAGATACCGTGGGGAACGCCGATCATCGGTGACAGCAGCGGAGATCAGAGGCGCAGGTAGGGTATCGACAGTGGGGGGGGGGGGGGGGGGGAAGGTGGCAGTAAAGTGATATTTACTGCTGCCCTTCTAGTGGTTGCCAAACTGCAACTCCCAGCATGCCCAGACAGCCCAAGGCTGTCTGGGCATGCTGAGAGTTGTAGTTCTGCAACATCTGGGGGGTCACAGTTTGGAGACCACTATTACAGTGGTGCCCAAACGGTAGCCCTCCAGATGTTGCAAAACTACAACTCTCAGCATACCTAGACTGCCCAGGCATGCTGGGAGTTGTAGTTCTGTAACATCTGTCCCTTCAGATTTTGCAATTTTGATGAAAATGTTGAAAATTGCTGCTCTACTTTGAAGCCCTCTAATTTTTTCAAAAAGTAAAAATATGTCAATTTTATGATGCCAACATAAAGTGGACATATTGTATTTGTGAATCAATATAAAATTTATTTGATACAGTTCTAATCTCAGAGGAAAGGGATTTAGGAGTCAATAAAGGTAGAAAGACAATGTCATAGAGCAGCAGGAAATGCTAGCAGAATGCTTGGTATATAGAGAGGTATTAGCAGTATAGAAAGAAGTGCTCATGGGTGTATAGGGAGAGGTATTAGCAGTATAGAGAGAAGTGCTCATGGGTGTATAGGGAGAGGTATTATCAGTATAGAGAGAAGTGCTCATGGGTGTATAGGGAGAGGTATTATCAGTATAGAGAGAAGTGCTCATGGGTGTATAGGGAGAGGTATTATCAGTATAGAGAGAAGTGCTCATGGGTGTATAGGGAGAGGTATTAGCAGTATAGAGAGAAGAGCTCATAGGTGTATAAGGAGAGGTATTAGCAGTAGAGAGGAAAGTGCTCATGGTGCTGTACAGGGCACTGGTGAGACCTCACTTGTGTGCAGCACTGAAGTAAAGACCATATCTCCAGAAGGATATAGATACATTCGAGAGAGTTCAGAAAGGACACCAAACTAGTACATGAATTGCCGGAAAGGTTAAAGGCCCATAACATGTATAGCTAGTAAGACAGACAGAAGGAATATGATAAAAACGTTTATATACATGAAGGGAAACAAAATGGTAAAGGAGGAGAGGAGATTTATATAGGAGAAAAACTATCACAAGAGGAAATCGTTTTCAATTAGATGTGATTTTAGATGTTTCACAATCCTATTCTTTAGTAGGGTTTCCATTCACTTCCCCACTATTGATGTCAGACTTACTGGCCTCTAGTTGCCCAATTCCTCCTTACTACCTTTTTTGTGAATGGCCACAACATTTGCTCGTTTCCAATCTTCTGGAAAGACTCCTGTTACCAGTGATTGGTTAAAAAATCTGTTAATGTTTTTTCTAGTAAACCGCTAACTCCTTTTACTAACTTTGGGTGTATCCCATCAGGCCCCTGTTACTTGTCTTTACTTTCAACAGCTGACATAGAACCTCTTCCACTGTAAAGACACATTCATTAAAAGATTCATTAATCTTCCTCCCTAACTGAGGTCCTTTTCTTTTATGTGTAATAAATGAATGAGGCAGTCAGCTAGTCCTTTATCCTCTTCTACATACCTTTGCTTTTTATTTAATTATTCCTTTTACAGAAGACACTTCTACAGACAACACACAAACGCCATGTAATGCTTCATCTGTACCAGTGGTGACGCTACAATAATTCACATGCTTCTAGGCTCCCCAGAGATTACGCCGAACATCCTGTGGCCATCTTATTTTTGGAGGACCCTTTTAGGAAAAAGAGATTTTCCAAATCGAAAGCCCATTTAACTTCCAGTATAAATTGCATTAAAAAATGTGCTAATTTGATATAACACTTGTCTATAGCGAGACGGTTTACTTGTGGTATGAGCGCTGTGTCACGCATTTTACCAGTTCTCTTTAGTATGTCCTCATCAATGTCAGGCTTCACAGCTTTCCAAAGCATCTAGGGCTGTATTTGTGTTCAAACACACGTGACCCACAAGGACTATTTGGAGGCTTTATGAGAAAGGTTTCTTGTGGAAGATGTTGTGTACTCAGGGTCCACGTAGCCTGTGTCATCTTGAGCTGTGCTTACAGTACACAGAGACACAACCCAATGTGTACACAAGCAACACAATCTTAATAAACTATGCTCAAGTTTAAGACTCAGTAACCCCTTGAAGATTTAAGAGAGTGTGACTATTTATTAGTGACATGTAGACAGAGTAGTACCTCAGCTCACCTCCCATGCCAGATATTTATTAGTGACTAGTGCTGGTTCCCAAGGACTGGGGAAGTATTGTTAATGGTGTATGTGTGGAGGGGGGAGGTGGGGAAGACAAAAATAATGCCTAAAATACCCAAAACAACACTAATGCAGAATTTTAAACATACGTTTATTGGTAGATTTTTTACATTTAAAATATCCAAAAGTGGATGCCGGCTATCCACTCTGGTTCTGGTAAAAAGGGTTAAAAAGATATATATATATATATATATATATATATATATATATATATATATATATAGAATAATAGATTAATCAAATGTAAACATAGTCATAGGCAATCATACTCCTAAATCTCCTTCCATTATGAAAGTTGTTGTCCCATAGGCAACTGTAGCTAGATGTAAAAATGTTCCAAGTGCGTACAGAAGCGCTGGAGCCTCAAAATACCGCGCCCACTGAGGGACGTTCGTTCTGTAAAGTTATGTAGCGCGAAACAGCGGTCAGCAGAAGGGGAAAGGAAGAAGTGCTGGAACCTCTGATTACCGCACCCACTGGGGGATGTTCATCCTGTAAAAGTTATGTAGCGCTAAACGGTGGTCGGCAAATAGATGAAAATAGAGAAGCGCTGGAGCCTCTGAATACCGCACCCACTGAGGGACGTTCGTCTTGTAAAGTTATGTAGCGCGACGCGGCGGTCGGCAAAGATAATAAAAACTAATCCACTCACCCGAGCTCACGATTGTTACCAGGAAGGGAGAGGGGTCCTCTGCAGCTCTGAAGATGTTCATAGCCTGATGCGGCAAAGTCTGCCTATAGACAGACAATCCGCATTGACGAGCGGTGTTTGCTGCATAGGATCCTAGGAGTCCTCCGGGGAAAGCACGCACTTCAATGATGCAGTCTTGCACATCACTGAGGAAGGGTTAAGATAACCCGAAACGTGTCTTATGAGCATTGGAACGATCATACAAATCATCTGTATGCTGTAAGCTTCCACCATTCAGTGTACATCACATCAAGACTGCATCATTGGAGTGTGCGCTTCCCCACGAGGACTCATAGGATCCTACGCAGAAAACACCGCCCGTCAATGCGGCTTCTCTATCTATAGGCAGACTTCGCCGCATCGGACTGCGAACATCTTCAGAGCTGCAGAGGACCCCTCTCCCTTCCTGGTAACAATCGTAAGGTCGGGTGAGTGGATTAGTTTCTATTATCTCTGCTGACCACCGCGTCGCGCTACATAACTTTACAAGACGAACGTCCCTCAGTGGGCGCGGTATTCAGAGGCTCCAGCGCTTCTCTATTTTCATCTATTTGCCGACCGCCGTGCCGTGCTACATAACTTTTACAGGACGAACATCCCCCAGTGGGTGCGGTAATCAGAGGTTCCAGCACTACTTCATTTCCCCTTCTGCTGACCGCTGTTTCGCGCTACATAACTTTACAGGACGAACGTCCCTCAGTGGGCGCGGTATTTTGAGGCTCCAGCGCTTCTGTACATACTTGAAACATTTTTACATCTAGCTACAGTTGCCTGGGACACCAACTTTCATAATGGAAGGAGATGTATAAGTATGATTGCCTATGACTATGTTTACATTTGATTAATCTCATATCTATTATTCTATATATATTTTTTAACCCTTTTTACCAGTACCAGAGTGGATAGCCGGCATCCACTTTTGGATATTTTAAATGTTAAAAATCTGCCAATAAACGTATGTTTAAAATTCTGCATTAGTGTTCTTTTGGGTATTTTAGGCATTATTTTGGTCTTCCCCACCTCCCCCCCTCCACACCTACACCATTAACAATACTTTTTACAGTCCTTGAGAACCATCACTATTTTCTTTGTCCTTCCAAGCATCTTTTGCACATTGATGTAGCATTAGGGTTCTACATCGTACTGGAATTCTCGGACAAACCACAGATTGAGTATACCCAAAAACTTTGTATTACTTATTTATTAGTGACTACCATATAATTATACAGAGTTGTGTGGACTTCATTATGATGTAGGAAAGTGCCCCCCCCCCCCCAACCAACCAACCTGTGGCTCACCAGGGGTTGCAACACTACCACTTCCATTTTGCTGTCAGGTCATGATTGGAATATTAGTTTTGCTTTCAAGCCACAAGTTGGGAAACACTGATGCAACTTTATTAGGGACACTTGTTCAGTTGATTATTATCACAAATAGCTAATCAGCCAATCATATGGCAGCATCTCAATGCATTTAGGCATGTAGACGTGGTCATGACAATTCACTGAAATTTAAACTGAGCATCAGAATGGTGTAAGAAAAAGGATTTAAGTAACTTTACATGAACATGACATGGTTGTTGATGCCAGGTGGGCTGGGCTTTGTATTTCAGAAACTGCTGATCTACTAGGATTTTTACACACAACCATCTGTAGGGTTTACAGAAAATGGTCCATTGTTGCTGACCATGTCCATCCCTTTATGACCACAGTGGACCCATCTTCTGATGAAACTTCCAGCAGGATAATGCCCCATGTCACATGACATCATCTCATACAGGCCAATCAGGTCACATGACTCCAATGGCCTCTACAGTCACCAGATCCCAACCAATAGATCAATGCTGGGATGTGGTGGAACCGGAGATTCTCATCATGGATCCAACAAATCTACAGCAACTGTGTGATGTCATCATATCCATATGGAGGAACTGTGTGATGTCATCATGTCCATATGGAGGAACTGTGTGATGTCATCATGTCCATATGGAGGAACTGTGTGATGTCATCATGTCCATATGGAGGAACTGTGTGATGTCATCATGTCCATATGGAGGAACTGTGTGATGTCATCATGTCCATATGGAGGAACTGTGTGATGTCATCATGTCCATATGGAGGAACTGTGTGATGTCATCATGTCCATATGGAGGAACTGTGTGATGTCATCATGTCCATATGGAGGAACTGTGAGATGTCATCATGTCTATATGGAGGAACTGTGTGATGTCATCATGTCCATATGGAGGAACTGTGAGATGTCATCATGTCCATATGGAGGAACTGTGTGATGTCATCATATCCATATGGAGGAACTGTGTGATGTCATCATGTCCATATGGAGGAACTGTGTGATGTCATCATGTCCATATGGAGGAACTGTGTGATGTCATCATGTCCATATGGAGGAACTGTGTGATGTCATCATGTCTATATGGGGGAACTGTGTGATGTCATCATGTCCATATGGGGGAACTGTGTGATGTCATCATGTCCATATGGGGAACTGTGTGATGTCATCATGTCCATATGGGGGAACTGTGTGATGTCATCATGTCCATATGGAGGAACTGTGTGATGTCATCATGTCCATATGGAGGAACTGTGTGATGTCATCATGTCCATATGGAGGAACTGTGTGATGTCCTCATGTCTATATGGAGGAACTGTGTGATGTCATCATGTCCATATGGAGGAACTGTGTGATGTCATCATGTCCATATGGAGGAACTGTGTGATGTTATCATGTCCATATGGAGGGACTGTGTGATGTCATCATGTCTATATGGAGTGACTGTGTGATGTCATCATGTCTATATAGAGGAACTGTGTGATGTCATCATGTCCATATGGAGTGACTGTGTGATGTCATCATGTCCGTATGGAGGAACTGTGTGGTGTCATCATGTCCATATGGAGGAACTGTGTGATGTCATCATGTCTATATGGAGGAATGTGATGTCATCATGAGGAATATGTCCAGTAACTTGTAGAAAGTATGCCACGTAGAATTAAGGGAAAAGGGGGTTCATCATGAGAATAGCAAGGTGTATCTCATAAAGTGAAATGTATATTGACCAAATACCCTTATGGGCTAACCAACTAGCTGCTAGAACAGTGTTCCTAATTTGTGAAACTCCCACGATTCTGTTAAGGCATGGTAGAAATTGTAGTTTTGCAACAGCTGGAAAGCGACAGGTTGGGAAACACTGTACTACAGTATTCATTCCAATAGGGTAGTGTGGCTTGGGCCTGCCAGCTCATACCTTCTAGCTGACCAGCCCTTGAGATAGTAATTGGTCTTTCCAACCGAGCAAACATTCATGAAGCCAAGGGCTATGTGTTAACCCCCGAGATATTTACCCTCCCCCTTCTTAAAGTACCTCTTACAGAACCCTTTACACATCCCACCCGTCCTACCACTACTTTTATCAGTAAAAAATGTATGTGATGTATACAAAAACACAGTTGCATTAGTTGCTATCAGTAAAACAACCCTGCTTAAAGCCGGTTCCCGAAATAAATTAAACTCCACAATACCCTGTAACATCCAAACCATTATATAGATAACTAGACAGAAAAATTCCAGACAAAAACTGATGTACTGTGTTATACCTAGTGCAGGGCCTAAGCAGGAGAAATCAGCAATAGTAATACTAAAAAAAGTGTATTAGTTCCTGTTTACTTTTTGCCTCAACCCTCCACATGATAGTACCCTTCTGTTAGTGTTTTTCAAAAAATGTGTCTCCAGCTGTTGCAAAACTACAACTTCCGGCATGCCCGGACAGTCTCCTGTTTGGAAAACACTGTTCAATGGCCATTTGTGTTCCCAGGGAGTGCACTAAACGTAGAATTTGCAAACCTTTTTCCCATGGTACATTGCCTGGTACTTAAGACTCACTATGCCATCTGTTTGTCTTCACAAGGAGAAACAACACCACAGAGAACTAGTTATGTTCAGCTTTGAAGCCTGCAGAATAGTGATACATATCATGCACACTCACCATGACTAGTCCTACAGCGCCATCTGTTTCATACCAGCTCGGCTTTATCCATGTGATCACCAGTCCGAATCCCTTTCCACCCAGATCTGTAGACTGCTGTTGTCTCTATGGGATCAGGATATACTGTAGTTATAAACCTCCCTAAAAGCTGATCTTGGACGAAACAGATGGCGGCGCTTTTTTATTTTTTTTAGAGCCGAGGAATGTGCTCTCAAATCACCCAAAGTGCAAAAGGTGTTACACAAAAAAAAAAAAAAAAAAAAACATGCACAAAGGATGCGGTTTATCGCAAGCCCTTCTCCTACAGGAGAGAGGCCCCCCAACAAACATTACCCTTCGGCTCCGGACCAAAAGGTACCTGCGAGGTTTGCCGAAGCTACTAAGGGACCACAAATGCACCTGGCATCCACCTTGGTGTAATCCAAGTTATCTGCCCGCAGAGCCGTAACAGTTGGTACCCTGCCCATGCAGGAGTACCCGGGGTTTTTGCAGGGAGGTGCGGAACCTGTTGGCCACACACACCTCCTCTAGACCGCCAGGAGGGACACCCAGAAGGGCTACCACATCCTAACAATCCTGTGGACACACAACACGCAAAAAGTGACAAAAAATAAATAAATAAGTGAATGTGCGCAGATATACTGCCTGGACATCCGGCCGCATCTATAAAAATTTCTCTGATCCCAGCCAGAAGGCCGGCAATCAAGAGGTGAGTGCCACAAGGTGAAGAGATGATGGTAGCTGTGCTTCCACACAGTGAGCCAGTACACCTAATGAGTTTTGGCACCTCAGGGTCACCACTCCCCAAGGCACTAAAGTACCTCGGCTCTAGCCCCTCCCAGCTTCATGGCAAGACCCGGAGGGAACAGGTCACATCGGGGCAGCCGTTGAGCTAATTTCTCAGAACCAGCCCCAGAACGCCCTGGTATACCTGCCCCCTCTATGCAGCACCCATCCCCACCAGTCCCACACCAGTGGTGCCCGATCCACCAATATGAACTGATAAGAACAAATACTACACTTGATCTTAGCCTAAAGGCCAAGAAAGAGATGTCGCTGTAGGACTAGTAATGGTGAGTGTGCATGATATGTATCACTATTCTTCAGGCTTTAGAGCTGAACATAACTAGTTTTCTGTGGTGTTGTTTCTCCTTGTGGGGACTAACAGATGGCAAATCAAGTCTTAAGTACCAGGCAACGTAAAAGAAAAGAAAGGTTTGCTAATATTTTTTCTGCCTATTTGCTGTGATTCTCACAAAATCCTACCATTTTGCTGTGTCTGCGCAAATTGCAGTAAAGATACACAAAAATCACAGCAAAGACACAGCCAAAACACAGTAAAAACACAATGGCCCCCAATTACTAAAGTTCGACGGACTCTTTTTCTCGGTTATTGCGCCTAAATTATAGTCGCAACGTCTGTGCGACTATTTTTGTGGCCAAATTTTACGCCGCACAACCAACACTTTAGAAACCACTCAGAATGTTTTTTTTTCTCTCTGAAATGGGCGTGTTTCATGCAAAAATGGGCATTTTACAAAACGAAAACCAAAAAATACTCGGAGTACTTCCAAAATCACTCGAGAAAAAGTGCGAGTTTGCCTCACACAATAACCAAGAGGCCGAGTGAAATTCCAAAAATGTAGTGATTTCTAACAAGGGACTGTTTACCATTGTGTTTTTTTGTGAAAGTAACTTGTTTTATAACCGGAAAACATTTTGTACAGTTAAATACTGAATAAAATATTGAATGCTTTTGTGAAAGTTAATATGTATATTTTTTTTCCTTTTTAACACATTTGCAATATTAGGTTTAAATCCATTTAACACCCAAGCTGATAAACAAGGAGAATTGTTGTAATGTTTGAAGAATTATAACACATGAATACTTTTGATTCATGGAAACATTTTTAAACAAACAAGTCTAAACCATTTTGACTCACACAACTAATTTCTTTAGCTCGGAGTTCGTGCGACACAATTGACCAGTGTGACCCAAAAAAACACGCGACAGAAAAAAAAACGAAATGTGCGACAGAATAGTAAATAAGCCTGAAAAAAGACGAGTGATATTGAAATCACTCCAGAATAAACTCTCCACTCTTAGTAAACCAGGGCCAATGTGTGAACACAGCCTGAAGACTTTAGATCTTCTAGAAACACCTCAGTTGTGATTATAGGTCAGATCACTTTTGCCTAATGGCAATATTTCTCTACAAATAAGAAAATGTGGTGTCTAAAGGGTCAGAGCATCTTCAGAATGGCTGTGTTCCTGGTATGTAGAGGTTAGTACCTACCTTCCTTCTAGGAAGGACAACTAGTGAACCAGGCTCAGTGATGTATGTGGGGAGTGACGTCTAGCCCGTCTGGTCTGATCTCACAGAAGCGTTACTGTAGAGAAAACTGACAAAAATGTTTCTGTTATGATAGAAAAGTGTCGGATCACGTAGGACATTACTGTGCATAGGGCTGTATAGCTGCAGACCAGTCAGAACACCCTGGCTGGTCCCTGTCCATCACCAAAAGTGCCTTCAATGGGAACGCATGTATTACAATTGGACTATGGAGCAATGGAAGAAGGTGCTTGGTAGAGCCCTGCATTGGGATCCCGCGGGATCCAACCCAAAACCTGCGAGCGGTCAGGAGGCTGCTGCGGGCGGGTGCTCAGGCACTATGCCTGTGGGTCCCGCAAATCCCGCAGCAGCCTCAGTGACCCAGCGGCAGCCCCACCCTCTGAGTAGATTCACCAATCACTCACCAGGGTGGGGCTACTGCTCCCCCTAACTGTCTCCTCCCCCACCGCTGACGTAGTTGCCTCTATTTCATCTGTCCTGGTGCCATTCCTTCCCCCGCTCAGCCTGCCTGCCCTGGAGGATTTTTCAGTTAGTGACCCTCCACCGTCCTCCAACATTTTTTGTCGCTGCCACCCCCGCCCGGCCCCTACGGTATGTAAAAATACAATCTATACACAGCACACACTCACTGGCGGTCGGCGATCCTACAGACCCTTAGGGTGCAATGCTCTGTGGTCTGCACATACCCTCCCATGTGTATAGCAGTGCGTGTGTAAATTCCTATACAGGTGGGGGTATGTTCAGAGCCAGAGGCATAGCTTTTAGCTTCTGGGCCACGATGCAAAATCTGCAACACGGCCCCATATGCCAAATATACTACTGGTCTCTTATGGGGCATGTGGTGTCCCGGTACTGTATTTCATACTGTACCTTCATAGAGGTTCCCATAGTCAGAGTCCATAGGAACATCGGGGTCCCTCTTCTTTAGTTATCCCCTCGTCACCCCTTAGTTGGTTCATATTTGTATAGAAATTCATATAAATATAAGTATAAATATGTATATATTCAAATGCCTACCTGTTCAGCATAGAAGGACCTGCGGATCATGTGATTAGGTTCAGAACTCTATGGTTTTGCTAAAGGACCTTTGGTGGTTCTCATGACGTGTTCACCCACAATGCAATGTAACGGTGAGTGACAGTTGTTATGGACCAATCCAAAACGGCCAGCCCCTGCCCATATAAGGGACCTGCGCCATCTTGATCCCTCTCTTGGGTTGCTGATTCTGGAAGAGGTAGGACCTCCGCAGCTTACAAGACAATTTACTAGGCCAAAGCCTTGCGGCCTCGGCCTATATCAAATTGGTTATAATAAGCAATTCCCCGCGACTCTCCGCAAGATCACTGGACCTAAACGCACCCTTAAATCCAGCGGATCTATGCTACAAAATCTCTGAGAAGCTAAATTGAGCTTATCTGATCCCAACCAACTGTCAATCACTGCTCAAGCTATATCTATAGAGACTCTGTTATCTGGACTGTTACTATTGCTGCATGTACAGAAATTCTTCAGTAAAAGTTCCTGCAAGTTTTCAGTTAACAGCGGTTGTGGACAATTCTTTATTCTACATTCACCTATTGCTCTTGGGAAGGGTGGCAATAGGCCTATCAAGATTACCGTATTTAACCCTCACCCTGGCATCACGAGTGACAAGGGTTAACAGCGCCCTTTATTATTCTGAACAGCAACACCCTAACTACCCTACACCCCACAAGGCTTTATCCCCCAAGGTTACCACAAAGCCTTTTTGGCGTCGACCGAACAGGATTCGGGTGTGTGCCTGCTGCTGTTGTCACTAATGAAATTGTACTCCCCCCCCCCCCAGAAAGTAACGGACTTTATTCATGTGTCGCAGACCGCATTACAGTGTACAGGAGAAGTGCGTGTGGTGCAAATTACAGCGGGGCCACGCGAAAAGTAAGGGGGGATGCGAAGATTTATTTTATGCAATGTGTAAACTGCGAAACGAATTCATGCTATGATCCTCTGGTCCAGTCAGCACGGGAGGAGTTAACCTGCCGGAGAAGCGCGCAAAGAAGTCCCGCGCTGCGCCATGACCCGCCCCTGGGCGTGACTGCCAAGTTGCTGTGTCGCAACCGAAAGGGAACTTGGAAACAGATGAGTTGTTTCTGGGAGGACTGGAAGTCGGGACTGCACCGATGACATCCTTCCTTCCGGCCTCCATTTTGGGGAAGCCCAATATAAAAGACACCACACACAGCGACCTCTTTAGTCTGCACAGGGAGCCGGAGAGTACAGAAATGGCGGGGAGCAGCGTTCCACGTGGTGAGAACAGCAAAATGGCGCCAGAACAGCGGAAAGTTGTGGCAGTCACAGCCCAACTATTCCAAGACGTTGCCAACCGTCTGCAGCGGTTGTCACTGGACGAAGAGGGGGCCTGCAATCTTCCCCCACTGCCCGATGACGACGATGACTGGCCGGACACACCTCCAGCGGAGAGCGCAGGGACACCTAAAGGTGCATTACCCGTGAGATTGTCCCCTCACCACAGAAATTGGGGCTCGTGGGCCGAAATCCCAAACCCCCTGAAGCTGAAATACCCCTATCCAGATTGCCAAGTGCACGACCGTGCTCACCAGAGTTGCCCCAGTGGATTTTTGGGGACGAGCCGGGACTCATTGAGTATATGTACGCGGTTCTACAGCCTATACCTGGGAAGCCACTCCCACCAATTCCAGACCCACAATGGGAAAGGGCCCGCCAAGAAGCCAAGTTGGCTGAGTTGATGGACAAATTAAAGGCCTGACACAGAGAACTGTACGCCCCTAAGCATGTGCATTTGCCTCCTGAGGAAATAATTAGTTACCAGGAGAATATTAAAGAAATGGAAGCATTATTCATCCGCAAATGGGACCATCCCCGAGAAGGGGAGGAGCCTTTAGAACGACGAAGAGCAACTGTGGCCAAGTTCGACAAGGTCAGAGGTTATGGGACACTCCTAGATTGCCATACAGGGCAAACCATTCTCGTAAATCGGCAAGCAGTACAGAGGCCATATCTTCATAAAAAGTTCTACTCCCTGGAGGTGGGTGAGATAGTGGAGTACACCCCCGTCCAGAGCCTGCGTGGAGAATGGGCCGCGGCGGTCAAAAGACCAACAGCCCCAACACAGCTTCCCTTCAAATACTTTCCATCTACTGATTGGGAATCGGATCCCTTCAACCTGAGGCCGAAATGGTCTGCTCCTGATGCCTCCACCAACGTACTCAAGGAGGAGGAGCCTCCACAACATCAATCATCTTCTGTGTACAGCAAAGTATCAAGACCTGCTCAAGACCAAGAAGGTTGGCCCAAATTGCGGGCACCAAAGACCGTACCTAGGCCCTCTCTGAGCAATGAGAGTTTGCCTCCTGCACATGTACCAACCTATGTACCAAGGCCCTCTTCCGACGTGGAGAGTTTGCCTGCTTTCAGGGTGCTGACGAAAGTGCTTTGGTCCACTCCTGATATGGAGATGAGGCTAAGACCTTATGCACAAACCTTGATCCCAACCAGTAAACCTCTGGTCACTTTGAATCCTACTGTTACCCATTCTACTCTCACCAATGTGGTGTGGGAGAATTACATTAACTCCTTGCCTGCTCCAGATGATGGGAGGTATAGGGGATCTACAAGAGGCACAAGAAGATTCCAGAAAAATGTCTTTTGAAGGACTGTAAAGTAATGACTGTTGCTTTTCTATGCTAACCACTTTTCTTTTTTCAGTAACCAAGTTCAAGACATGTGCCTAGCAGGACTGGGCTAAGACTGTTCCAGTTCCAAGTTCAGCAACGTAACCATTAAGCTTTGTGTCTGACCATCAGGTCAAGAGACTCCTAGCCAGTAGGAGATTCGTAAGTTTTGTGCCCGGTTGATTTGGGGCAGCCATGAAATATAGACTCCTAATGTAGGTGGACTGCAGATCCTTACACGTCAGTTCTATGTACATAACCCTATATTCATAGGACTTTCTCGCTAAAGATTGCACTTATCAGGTGTATGCGCCTGAACTTTGTTGGAGTGTTAATAAATGTGTAGATCTGTATAATAAAAATGTATATGGTTCCTGTACACAGAAAAATAGCTGTGTGTCTGTGTACATAAAAAGTAAGTAAATGTAGTACATGAAAAATGTCCGCTAGATGCACGTGTACACAAAATAAACCATTGTCAGTAGTCTTTGTACATACACTAGGTACAGTTACAAGGTGTTTTAGCAGTTGCTAAATGAGTGACTCTCCCGGCTCCTCAAAGGTCGCCAATCGCTAGCACCGGTCTCAAAGGACTACACAGGGTAAACTACCCTTAAGGTACCAAGATTCCCATTCAGTACCTGCACACATAGTACTTAAATAACGCACTTAAATGTACTACCTCATTTCTTCTTCAGTACATACACAAAAACAAAAATATATCTCACATTCAAGAAACACTTAGGAATTGTAGCCTATTGATACCCAATTCCTGCCACTGTTAGGTACACTCATAATTCTCTTCCCTGTATTACATGTATGAGATGCTCTACCTGGCCAGTAGGTGCTCTTGCGAGCTTAAAATTAAACACGTATTTCTAAAGGTAACCTAGGTAGGTTATACTGTTGTGTTCTAGGGGTAAGTAGCATGTAGCCGATAGACCCTAGTAACTAACCTTATTGGTAGAGAGCCTCGGGCAATCCAATATACCCTTCTGTGTACTAACAGTTGACTCATCGTGGCAAAAGAAAAATGTGGTGATATTTCAAAAATGTCTATACAGCTTGAGACTAAATGTATAGAAAGCTGTATATAAATGTCTAGTGAGCTTTATAAATATCTTAAGAACTACATAAATGTCTAGTTAGTCTCATAAATGTTATGGAGAGCTAAAAAAATGTCTAAAGGAGCTAGAAACTAAAGGTTAGATAGCTTCATCAATGTATAGTACGCTTCAAAATGTCTAGATAGCTTCAAAATGTCTAGATAGATTCAAAATTGTCTAGTCAAGATGCTAGTCAGAGTAACAAAGTACAAAGGTGTTTATTGTTTACTGAGATTTTGTCAGGATGTATAGAATGTATTAATAGTCCTGTCATAGTCCTAGTTCCTCTGCCTTAGGGGACAGGCGTCAGGGTCGACTTGTTTTAAGTAAGGGGGTTTGTGGTGTCCCGGTACCGTATTTCATACAGTACCTTCACAGAGGTCCCCATAATCAGAGTCCCTAGGAACGTCGGGGTCCCTCTTCTTTAGTTATGCCCTCGTCACCCCTTAGTTGGTTCATATTTGTATAGAAATTCATATAAATATAAGTATAAATATGTATATATTCAAATGCTTACCTGTTCAGGGTAGCAGGACCTGCGGGTCATGTGATTAGGTTCAGAACTCTATGGTTTTGCTAAAGGACCTTTGGTGGTTCTCATGACGTGTTCATCCACAATGCAATGTAACGGTGAGTGACAGTTGTTATGGACCAATCCAAAACGCCAGACCCTGCAAATATAAGGGAGGTGCGCCAGCTTGATCCCTCTCTTGGGTTGCTGATTCTGGATGAGGTAGGACTTCCGCAGCTTACAAGACAATTTACTAGGCCAAAGCCTTGCGGCCTCGGCCTCTAACAAAGTGGTTATACTAAGCAATGCTACAAAATCTCTGAGAAGCTAAATTGAGCTTATCTGATCCCAACCAACTGTCAATCACTGCTCAAGCTATATGCATTGAGACTCTCTGTTATCTGGACTGTTACTATTGTTGCATGTACAGAAATTCTTCAGTAAAAGTTCCTGCAAGTTTTCAGTTAACAGTGGTTGTGGACAATCCTTTATTCTACATTCACCTATTGCTCTTGAGAAGGGTGGCAATAGGCCTATCAAGATTACCGTATTTAACCCTCACCCTGGCGTCACGAGTGACAAGGGTTAACAGCGCCCTTTATTATTCTGAACAGCAACACCCTAACTACCCTACACCCCACAAGGCTTTATCCCCCAAGGTTACCACAGGCAGATGTGTTTTGGGGCCCCGTTAGGCACCAGGGCCCCAGTGCGACTGCTACCTCTATAGCTATGCCCCTGTTCAGAGCATTGCACCCTAGTCTGTACTACAAACAAGGGTGTAATGCTCTGCACAAACCCCCACCCATATAGAAATGTACACCCACACACTGCTATACACATGGGAGGGTATGTGCAGACCGCAGAGCATTGCACCTTAGGGTCTTCTACAGGTATGGGAGCTATAACAAAAAGTGTTAAAAAAAAATAAAGAAATAAAAAAAATGTTAATCCTTCCCATTAACCCCTTCCCTAATAAAAGTTTGAATCCCCCCCCCTTTCCCATTTTTTAACTAAAATAATATTTAAAAAAAACAAAAAAATATGTGGTACTGCCACGTGCCTAAATGTCTGAACTAAAGTACTACAAAGCATTGCACCCTAGTGTCTGTACATTCCTATGTTAGTGGGAGCGGGCAGGATTGGTCAAAAAAGTCATCGGGAGCGGGCTAAAACAAGAAACAAAGGCGCTCCATGTGGAGTATCACACGTGCTGGAGTGGAAGGGAAATCAAGGGGTCTATAGGTGGTCGCTTACCAACTCCGGTTGTGTACTGACATACACAACAATGGACAGCACGTAATGATTATCAACAAGTTTGTCTGCAGCCTTCCTGGTAGAACTTAAGAAGCAAAGCAAAACTTCAGAGCTAGAAGAAATTTGCATGGCGCTAACCGGAATGGACACAGTGCAGGTGCGGTGACTGGAGATAAAATTCTTTATTAACCATGATGCATCTCAAGTTACCGCACCTGCACTGTGTACATTCCAGTCAGTGCCACGCAAAAGTCAAAATTGTCATCGGGGGTGGGCGGGAGCGGGATTGAAAAACCAGTCCCACGCAGGGCTCTGGTGTCTGGTCTGATTAGTCATATTTTTTTACATTATGTGGACGGCTGGGTGCAGGGAAGCAAGAGCACCAGGATGTACTAATGGAAGAAGACAACCTGGGGGTGGCCGTGTGATGGGCAATGTTCTGCTGGAAACCTTTGTTCATGACATCATATGGATACTACTGTGATATGTGGTGGCCCAGTATGGGAGGTGTTACCCTGTGCACCTGCTGTCCTGTCAGGCAGCCTCCTTCAGTGTCCACCCCAAGACCCCCTGCACTTGTTTCCCCATTGTAAATATGTTTTACCATGTAAAATGTTATAAAATGTAATGTTGCTTTAAGAGTTATACCATGTGATATGTCATGTGATTGTTACCCAGGAGGTACCAGTGACCAAGTGATCCCAAGAGTGACCTATGGGCTTCCTGCTAGTCTCCCCCATATAAGCCCTGGGTGGAGCTTCTCTCTCTTTGAGCTCTGCTCTTCTGCTGAGGTCCAGTGCAGTCTTGTCTAGTGTGTGTGTCCAGAGTGTTGGAGACCTCAAAGTCCAGTCCTGCAGCCACCATCAAGTCAAGTAAGATAAAGTCACAGCTTTATGAGTCAAGTCAAGTCAGTCCATGTCATCTGTCAAGTCAGCGTGGCCTGCATTCAGTTGTCCCGTCCTACTACAAGTCCCAGAAAGCCCTTACGGTCTCTGAGTCACTGGTCACCTCCTTGGGCCCTGGCTACACTGTATGGACTTTACCACCTGTCTACCCTCAGTAAAGCTACCGTTGTCCGTAACTTGGCATCGGAGTCTTTATTGCCCCCGTACCTAGCCCAGGATCCAGCGGTATACCTTCGGGTGGTTAAAGGCTAAAACACGCCCTGGCATCACAAATACAAGGGGTTAATGCCATATGCCCCTAGGGTAACAACATCTGGCCTGCACCACACACCCCGCCACCACAGATACCTACCACCTAACTTTATAGTCCACCCCTTCATGGCAGTGGTAAAAATTAGGAAAATGTGTGGTGTCCCCGCACAAATGGCTGTCCCATGGTTAAGGACTGACTTGGGCAGCCTGGCAGCACAGAGTGTTGGGCCCACTGACGTTCTTTATATATTGATTATGTATATATTGTAAAATGAGAATAATATATTTTCTTTAAATACATTTTTGTTCTAATTCCATGTGTGTAAGTTTGATGTATTACTGTCCCTTTAAAATGGTGAGCAGCAAACCCCATGTGACCATGTGAGCTAATGAGACCCCAAAAGCTCCTTCTGTATAGTGAGGTACAGGGGAGGAGTTAGTTTCCAACCTAGTGAGACTCCTGAGCATCAGCTAAGCTGGGGTGGGCTGCGTCGTGTGTAGAGATGAGCGAACTTACAGTAATTTGATTTGTCACGAACTTTATCCTGCATAAATGAGTTCAGCTTTCTGGTGCTCCGGTGGGCTGGAAAAGGTGGATACAGTCCTAAGAGACTCTTTCCTAGGACTGTATCCACCTTTTCCAGCCCACCGGAGCACCTGAAAGCTGAACTAATTTATGCAGGCTAAAGTAATCAACTGCCGAGCCGAGAAGTTTGTGACAAATCGAATTACTGGAAGTTCGCTCATCTCTAGTCGTGTGTCCTAAGTAGAGGCCTACTTCAGTTTTACTACAAGTGGCACTCGCGGGTGAACTATATGTCCCTGCAGAATTGTCTACAGTGCCTTGGAAGGACCCTAGCAGAACCTCAAATTCTACAATTCCGCCAGCTGTCTGTTATACCAACTTCACAAGCTCAGTAAAAGCAGATAACCGTAACCTTACGTCGGTGTGTTTATTGACTCATCGTGTCTGGCCCAGGAAGACTGCCTCTTACCTTCGGACCGTGGTTTGGCTAAACGGTGCCCTGGCGTCACAAAGTGATCAAGGTACGTCCTAGTAACACCCAGTGGCCGCCACACATGACAAACATATAAAGGTGTTCACTTGACCTCCAAATTCCCCAGATCTCAATGCAATCGATTATCTGTGTGCTGTGCCAGAGAACCCAGTCCAATCCATGGAGGCCGCACCTTGTAACTTACAGGATCTGCTGATCACGTCTTGGTAGATGTCTTGTAGAGTCCATGCATTGATAGGTCAGAGCTATTTTGGTCACACAAAGGGAAATTACACAATGTTAAGTAGGTGGTTTCAACATTACGGCTGATCGGTGTGCAAGAGTGGTTTCCAGCATTATGGGGGAGATTTATCAAAACCTGTCCAGAGGAAAAGTTGCCCAGTTTCCCATAGCAACCAATCAGATCACTTCTTTATTTTTACAGAGACCTTTTTATAAATGAAAGAAGCGATCTGATTGGTTGCTATGGGCAACTTTTCCTCTGGGCAGGTTTTGATAAATCTCCCTCAATGTCCCTGAAATGTATTGTCCACTTTTTGATACCATGCCATTAGAAGATCCGAAACTCTTTATATATCCGGTATTCTTTTCTTCAGCCTATAAATGATAAAGACATTGGCAGAGATTTATAATTCAGCACATGGGGAAAATCAGCAAAAAATATTGCATCATTTTCAAGGAAAAAACAAGTGATTTGATGTTTTTTTTTTAGCCACGTCTGAATGGTTGTGGCTCCCCGGAAAGGTCTGTGGTTTTGATCAAAGGGGCGTGGTCATCTCTGCTTGCCAAACTTTACACTTGCTAGCAAGTTGCAATTGAAATCTGCTGGATTTATGATGAGGCGCGCGCTTCTACAGAAAGCCAGCGAGCCTGTGCGCCGGTGGGGGATTCACTTAGACCGGTGAGTGAGATGACGGCCTTAATAAATACTGGTCTTGATGAAATTCTGGTTGCGGAGGTCGTTACATCCCGGCCATGCCCCTCGTGATGTCACATCCCGCCCCCTCAATGAAAGTCTATAGGAGGGGGTGTGGCGGCTGCCACGCCCACCTCCCATAGACTTGCATTGATGGCTGTGACATCACAACCATCGTGGCCTGCACCCACAGCGTTCGGAACATTCGGAGCAGTTGAGTACCCCTTTAATTTCGGGAATATGGTCTTCTTGATTTTGTGAATGTCAGGTGTCCCAGAAGACAGACCTCCACCGATTAGATACGTTTTTTCCAACCAATGTGCCTCCAGCTTTTTCAAAACTACAACTCCCAGCATGCCTGGAGTTTAAGTTTTTAAAACAGATGAAGGCACACTGGTTGGGGAACACTGGATAAGATACTTACCTTGTCTCTTGCAAAATCAGATTAAAGGAATTCAATGCAAAACACCTCTTTTTAGATCTGCGATAGAGTCCTGTCATCAGAGGCAGAATAATACACTGGCATCTCCGTGATACTACTACATACATACATATGCATTATTCATGTGAATGAGACCGTTATATACATTAACACGCTCATCTCTCCAAGGAGACCGAAAGAGGCCCCTGGGAATACAGATTATCTGATCATCCTGTCCCAGCTGTATAGTATGCATTATTAATACACAGTGCTGCAGGGAGCCAAGATTATACAGCCCTTCCCATAAAGGTTACGCCGCCAATACAGCTCCTTCCCCATCCCAGACGACCAGTCTATTGCAGTCAGGTTATCAGACACATGACAAAATATTACCCTGTACAGTGGTCTCGCAAGGTACTGTGGTGGCCGAGTACAGGAGGTGTTACCCTGTACCCTTGCTGTCCTGACAGGCAGCCTTCCCTTCAGTGTCCCCTGGGCATCTGTCCCCCATGTAAATATGTTTATTATGTATTATACTGTGTAATGTGTGAAGAAAGTGTTGTCACTTTAAGACTGTTCACCATGTGAGTTCTCATTCGATTGTTACCCAGGAGGTATCAGTTACCAGGTGACTTAAGGGTGACCAATGGGATCCCCCAGATCCTCCCCCATAAAAGCCCTGGGTGGAGCCTCTGCTCTCTTTCTTGCTTCCTGCTGACGTCCAGTCAAGTTGAGCCTAAGTGTCCAGAGTTATAGGAGACCTCAAGTCCAGTCTACAGCCACAAGCTACAAACCTGCAAGTGACCAGTCACAGTCTAGTCAGCCATCAGTCAGAAGTCAAGTCAGTCACAGTCATCATCTTTCAAGTCAGCGTGTTCTGCATTAAATTGATCCCATCTACTACAAGTCCCAGCAAGCCCTTAAGGTCTCTGCATCACTGGTCACCTCCGTGGGTCCTGGCTGAACTGTATAGATTTTACCACCTGTCTACCCTCAGTAAAGCTACAGTTATCCGTAACTTGGTGTTGGAGTCATTATTGCCCCCATATCTAGCCCAGGATCCAGTGGTATACCTTCGGGTGGTATTGAGGGTAAACCCTGCTCTGGTGTCACGAATACAAAGGGTTACTGCCATCAGCCCCTAGGGTAATTCCATCTGCCCTGCATCTCACACCCCGTACCACATTACAATATTAATTGATTCCAGGACGACCATTGTATGTTGAGACCAGAACTCTATGGAAACCTGGTAATTGGTTCTGAAGCCCCAAAATGTCATCCAAAAATAGGAAAAAGTGAGGATTAAAGAAAAATAAGTAGATAATTAATATAGATAAAGCAAATCCTTACATGTAAAAGTAATAAAAGATCTGCTGGGAGCTGTAATCACTGTCTATGTAGAGGACAAGAGCTTCTTCAGGGTCCTGTACAGTACACAATGTCCTAAAAAAAAAGTAACATGGAGCCGCCCTCACCTGGTGTCCAAAGGAGCCGCTAACCCTGGCACAGTCAATACCTCCCTGTACTGTAGGGGGCGCTACCAGAAAGGAATTCAGTATACACTTCAGTAATACAAGTGTTTTACTAGTGAAATGTACTGGATGAGTCATCTAGGTTCTCATAGCTTGTCATTTGGATCCCTGCAGCAGGCGCTGAGAGACACAGAATAAGCATGAGAAGCTTACACGGCCCCCTGCCAGGGAGAGGAATGCAGGAAAAGTGAGCAGCACAACAGGGCTGTTATCTAGCCAGATCTACAGTCAATAAGATAAAAGTAACAGGAATATCATCCTTATCACAGTGTGAGTAATATCCATTTTTTCTCTTCAAGGTAGATTTTTGTTTAGGCAAAAAAAATACTGGGGTGTTTTAGGTGGTAATAAAAGTGATCTGTTTATTTAGTGAAAATCCTATAAGTAACCTTTGTAGTTAATTGATTCTTTTATGCCAGGCTGTAGGCTGCACCAGGTTTTTGCAGATATAATAATAGAAAAAAAGATGTGCTACCTTGCCAGGACATTCTTCCTAGTGAAAATCAGGTCTGGATATCTTGATTTAAAAAAATAAAAATAAACGTTTGACATGTACACGAGAAGAGGAAAGTAATATCTCAGAAGGTATTTTTGCAACAATGCCTCTAAAGATTACCTGTGGCCAACAACCCCGAAAAATATATTTTCATTGCCATTAAATACAGTCATGGCCGTAAATGTTGGCACACCTGAAATGTTTCTAGAAAATGAAGTACTTTTCACAGAAAAGGATTGCAGTAACACATGTTTTGCTATACACATGTTTATTCCCTTTGTATATATTGGAACTAAACCAAAAAAGAGAGGAAAAAACAAAAACAAATTGGATATAATGTCACCAAACTCCAAAAATGGGCTGGACAAAATTATTGGCACCCATAACTTAATATTTGGTTGCACATCCTTTGGAAAAAAGAACTGAAATCAGTTGCTTTCTATAACCATCAATAAGCTCCTTACACCTCTCAGCCGGAATGTTGGACCACTCTTCCTTTGCCAACTGCTCCAGGTCTCTCTTATTGGAAGGCGCCTTTTCTCAACAGCAATTTTAAGATCTTTCCACAGGTGATCAATGGGATTTAGATCTGGACTCATTGCTGCCACTTCAGAACTCTCAGCGCTTTGTTGTCATTCATTTCTGGATGCTTTTTTATGTATATTTGGGGTCATTGTCCTGCTGGAAGACCCAAGATCTCGGACACAAATCCAACTTTCTGACACTGGGCTGTACAGTACGACCCAAAATCCATTGGTAATCCTCAGATTTAATGATGCCTTGTACACATTCAATGCACCCAGTGCAAGAGGCAGCAAAACAACCCCAAAACATCATTGACCCTCCACCATATTTCACTGTAGGTACTGTGTTCTTTTCTTTGTAGGCCTCATTCCATTTTCAGTAAACAGTAGAATGATGTGCTTTCCCAAAAAGCTCCATCTTGGTCTCATCTGTCCACAAGATGTTTTCCCAGAAGGATTTTGGTTACTCAAGTTCATTTTGGCAAAATGTAGTCTTGCTTTTTTATGTTTCAGTGTCAGCACTCGGGTCCTCCTGGGTCTCCTCCCATAGCGTTTCATTTCATTTAAATGTTGACGGATAGTTCGCGCTGACACTGATGCTCCCTGAGCCTGCAGGGCAGCTTGAATATCTTTGGAACTTGTTTGGGGCTGCTTATCCACCATCCGGACTATCCTGCGTTGACACCTTTCATAAATTTTTCTCTTCTGTCCACACCCAGGGAGATTAGCTACAGTGCCATGGGTTGCAAACTTCTTGATAATGTTATGCACAGGTGATACAGAATAGAACAATCAGCATTTCTTTGAGGCGTCCCGGTCCGACCCTATCCGTTTTCATCATGTCCTAGCTGGAGGATCGCTTAAGCCCCTGGATGTCTTACTGGAGGAACGCCCATTATCTCAACGTGCCCCCTTTGCCTACCTCCAGCTACGATATTTCTACTCTAGCCTCCTGAGGCGTGCTTCATTGCACCGAAGCCTGACTCCGTTCGAGCGTTTGTGCCTAGCTTCCTTGTAACTCCATTTCTGCCATCTATAGCCTCTTGATGGCCCTCAGATCGGAACCCCTTCTGCCATTCTATCGAGCTTGGGAATCCAAACTGGGCAAGACTTTCACACCTGATCAGTGGTCTCAAGACTTTCACACCTGATCAGTGGTCTCTGTGCTTTTTTTCTCACTCACAAGGCTGTCATAGATACGAAAGCGCAGGAGACGAGTTACAAAATTCTCTCTCTATGGTATCGGGTGCCAATTTCTTTGCACTGCTGGTATCCTTCTGTTCCCAGCTCATGCTGGTGATGTGGTAGTGACATGGGTTCGATGACCCACATCTAGTGGAGTTGCCCCAAACTCCTGTCCTTTTGGCGGACAATCCAACAGGTCGTCCGCGATGTAACTGGGGTTCATGTCCCTTTAACTCCAGAGGCCGCTCTGCTTTATATGCTCCCCGTGGCGAAGGCGAAATATAAGAAACATTGCGAGACATCTCCTTAAGGTGCATCTTCCTGTGGGGCGTGCAGCGGCATTTAGGTGCTGGAAGGATTGAGATTTTTTTTTATAGTAGTCATTTACAAATCTGTTTAATTTTGTGGCACCAGTTGATTTAAAAAAATTTGTTTTCCACTGGAGTACCCCTTTAATAGCCTGTTTGGGTGTTTTTAGCTTCCAGACTACCCTCTACAGTCACAAGCTGGGATCCCCATCTACGAAAATGATGCAGATCCCAGAGGGGCAACTCACATTGGACATTCATGACTTATCCTGTGGCTTTACCTTTAATGTCCGGATGGGGATACATGTTTTAATATTTAAACAAAAAAAGTGTGCATTTCCATTATGTGTGAATATAGCCTTATACAAAATGGGATGCCAAATCTGTATTAAATGATAGGATAATGTTGTGCACTGTGGACATAGGCAAATCTAGATCTCTGGAGATGGACTTGTAACCTTGTTGATATTTTTCCACAATTTTGTCCTCAGACAGTTCTCTTCTCCTCTTTCTGTTGTCCATGCTTAGTGTGGCACACACAGACACACAATGCAAAAACTAAGTGAACTTCTCTCCTTTTTATCTGCTTTCAGGTGTGATTTGTATATTGCCCACACCTGTTACTTGCCTCAGGTGAGTTTAAAGGAGCATCAAATGCTTAAAGGGGTATTCCAGGCAAAACCTTTTTTTATTTATATCAACTGGCTCCGGAAAGTTAAACAGATTTGTGAATTACTTCTATTAAAAAATCTTAATCCTTCCAATAGTTATTAGCTTCTGAAGTTTCCTGTCTAACTGCTCAATAATGAGGTCATGTCCCGGGACGTGAGTCATCAGAGAGCAGTTAGACAGAAAACAACAACTCAACTTCAGAAGCTAATAACTATTGGAAGGATTAAGATTTTTTAATAGAAGTAATTTACAAATCTGTTTAACTTTCCGGAGCCAGTTGATATATAAAAAAAAGTTTTGGCCTGGAATACCCCTTTAAGCAATCTTATTTTCCACAATTTTGAAAGGGTGGCAATAAATTTTGTCCAGCCCATTTTTGGAGTTTGGTGACATTATAGTCTATTTGTTTTTTTTCCTCCCTTTTTTGGTTTAGTTCTAATACACTCAAAGGGAATAAACATGTGTATAGCAAAACATGTGTTACCGCAATCTTTTCTGTGAGAAATACTTCATTTTCTAGAAATATTTCAGGGGGGCCAATATTTACGGCCATGATTATATGTTAGATACCCCTAACCACAAACCTTTTTACAGTTTCTTAATACACCCTTCTTTAGTTTGTCTGATAACTTAATCAGTCAAAAGGGCCGTGAACTAAAAGGAGTAGATCAGTTAGTCAAATGTATCCCCTATCCAAAGGATAGGGAATAGGTGTAGGAAGAGATACATGGAGAGGGGTGTTGCCCATCGCTTCGTGTGGTCGACACAGCTCCGTGCATAGGGACAGGCAGAAGATCGCGACATGTCCCAGCAGACAGACCCCCACGATCTAATGCCTGGTGCCCCGGCTCTCCCCATGCATGGAGCTGTGACAACCACCACACAAAACGATGGTCAACACGTCCCCTCCATGTTTCTCTTCTCTATGGGAGAGCCAGAGATACACGAGTACAGCGCTTCGACTCTCACGTCCATCTGACTGATTTCATGAATTGTCAGACTATAAACCCTCATATCTCAAGAGCGGGAGGAAGTATAAAGAAATTGTAAATAATATATAGCTATTTACTGAAAGTAAAATAATATTATAGGCGGTGGCCACAGATCCTCCTTCAAGGAGTTGTCTGTACTCACTACCCCATCTCAGAACACATATTTCCAAGATGGGGCAGAAGGAAACGTATTACTTTTTCTCCTCCCAGATACCCCCTTTAAGGTTTTACATGACACCATTCATTACAGCTTTCACTCAGCTGTCCCCCTGCTTTCGTAGACCCCAGACTGGCAGGTATACCCATTTATACAGAAGTACCAGAGACTTTACAGAGCCTGCTTGTGCAACACTCTACTGCTGCAATGGTGGCTCTTTCTGAAGGATCCCTGTTATTACACAATTGCTTCTTCTTGTTTTATCGCTTCTCTAAAGTCAGACTCCTGCCCTATATCACCAGTACTATTTACCCTGAAGTCTTGTAGAATACACATGAGAAGGCCACGCTTATCACATTCTCTGCCTGGGGGTCGTCCAGGTCTCCTAGATAAAGCAGGGAGAGGAGCAATTGGAGGGGTCTAAACCCTCAGACCCCGACCAATAAAAACTTTTGACATGTCTTTAGAACACATCAAAAGTTTTTTAAAGTCACATGTCCACTTTAAAGAGAACTTGTCATGAAACCATATTTTCTAAACTAACTCAGATTATATTCCCTAACTACTCTTAACACCCCTCCTGCCCTTAAATTTTTTTTCCGTTAAAAAGCTGTGTGTCATATCTTTCCCCCTTGCTCACATTGTGTGAGCTCCCAGCAGGAGAAAGTGGGCATTCCCCAGCAGACGTGACATCACTGAAGCCTGCGAGAGCTGTACCCTGCCATGCCCCGCACGCACTTCCTGAGTTTGGTCTCCTGCCAGGCCGGGAAGAGACCAAACTAACTGTTTGACTTGCGGCAGGGTACAGAACATAGCCACCTAGTGGCTGTTTTTTCACTCACATTAAAAAAATATAAAGGTTGAGAATTTTTAATAACAAGTAAAGAGCAAAGTGCCTTATTATTACATAAGGAACAATATATAAAAAAAAATGTTTGGCGCAGGTACTCTTTAAAGCTCATTTCACATTAAAATAATATGGACCACTGTCCGTTCGGGTAACTAGATCTGCAGTTGGGTCAGGACTTGTAACCATAATACAGGTGTGAAAATGCCTTAAGGTTATGCTATTATGATGCTGGCCAAAGGATGGCTTTGTAATGCCATGCAACAGGTATAAAGTTAGGTATCGGATGTACTGTACCTTTAAATGTATTTTCTATGATTTAAGCCGTTTCCTCCCTGGTTCTGTTGTGCTGGTCCGAATCTGCACGGGTTACTACACAATCACCACCTACATTTCAATATCACAAAGTGTGCTGCAGAGCTTCACACAAGGTAACCAACAGTGTCATCTGATGGCCAAAAGTCAGAACAGGGCTTTCCATAGAAAGCAATGGGAGGACAGGCCCTAGTCTACTAGAACTTCCCAGGCCATATGTTGCAGAGCCTATACAATCCCGGGGTTACTCGATCCATGGTTGGGGGGGGAGATTTGTCAAAAACCTGTGCAGAGGAAGAGTGGTGCAGTTGCCCAGAGCAACCAATTACGGTAGCTTGCTTATTTCATTTTTCACAGGCCTCTTTTGGAACTGCTCAACTTTTGGAACAAACTGTTCCGAATGCTGGA
>NC_079196.1:201121932-201141932 GCF_029499605.1 Hyla sarda | reverse complement strand
TTGTAAGAGTCACATTCCAGATCATATACAGTATAATACAGAATTACCATACAGATCAGAATGGCTTTAGAGCAGTGGTCTTCAACCTGCGGACCTCCAGATGTTGCAAAACTACAACTCCCAGCATGCCCGGACAGCCGTTGGCTGTCCGGGCATGCTGGGAATTGTAGTTTTGCAACATCTGGAGGTCTGCAGGTTGAAGACCACTGCTCTAGAGTAGAGATGAGCGAACTTACAGTAAATTCGATTCGTCACGAACTTCTCGGCTCGGCAGTTGATGACTTTTCCTGCATAAATTAGTTCAGCTTTCCGGTGCTCCAGTGGGCTGGAAAAGGTGGATACAGTCCTAGGAGACTCTTTCCTTGGACTGTATCCACCTTTTCCAGCCCACCGGAGCACCTGAAGGCTGAACTAATTTATGCAGGATAAATCATCAACTGCCGAGCCGAGAAGTTCGTGACGAATCGAATTTACTATAAGTTCGCTCAGCTCTACTCTAGAGCAGTGTTTCACAACCAGGGTTCCTCCAGCCATCGCAAAACTACAACTCCCAGCATGCCCGGACAGGCAGTCTGGGCATGCTGGGAGTTGTAGTTTTGCAACAGCTGTTGTCATGAAAGTTGTTATTCTGCAGCTTCATTTAGGATATGGTTCCTGCTATGCAATTCTTCTCCTAGGCGTGGCGAGCTGTAGGCCGGTGGTGGAGATTTTGCAATGTTGACTAGAGTTATATGTTTCCAGGAACAAAGCAGGAAAATGGCGAGGTTTACACGCCGGTCCTGATACGAAACTGCTTTTCACTTCCCTGATTTATTAAAGGGGTACTCCGGTGAAGAACTTTTTATTTTTTTTATTTTTTTTTATCAACTGGTGCCAGAAAGTTAAACAGATTTGTAAATTACTTCTATTAAAAAATCTTAATCCTTCCAGTACTTATTAGCTGCTGAATACTACAGCAGAAATTATTTTCTTTTTGAAACACAGAGCTCTCTGCTGACATCATGAGCACAGTGCTCTCTGCTGACATCTCTGTCCATTTTAGGAACTGTCCAGAACAGCATATGTTTGCTATGGGGATTTCCTTTTACTCTGGATAGTTCCTAAAATGGACAGAGATGTCAGCATAGAGCACTGTGCTCATGATGTCAGCAGGGAGCACTTTGTTTCAAAAAGAAAATAATTTCTACTGTAGTAGTCAGCAGCTAATAAGTACAGGAAGGATTAAGATTTTTTAATAGAAGTAATTTATAAATCTGTTTAACTTTCTGGCACCAGTTGATTTAAAAAATAAATAAATATATATATATATATATTTCACCGGAGTACTCCTTTAAAAGGGGTATTCCGGATTTATTTCGATTATTTACTGATGGGCTAGTGATGTATAATTCTGTCATTTTGAAATAAACTTCTATTACCTTCCAGGGGTAGATCGTCAACCTTTTTAATGTCCAAAGATGGTAAAAAAAAAAATAATTATATTTTTTAAAATCAAGTGACAAGTCATTTTGGAATCTTTAGGGGAGATACACATATGGGCCTCCCTTATTTTCTATAGGAATATTTTAAGAGATGGGGCTTAAAATATCAAATTTAATAGTAAGATTTAGTGGGAGAAAGATGTAGGTCCAACAGAGACTGAGGAGTGATTATCTATTTGGATTGTCCTGTAGTGAGGGCATGCTGGCAGTTGTAGTTAAATGGGCACGGTCATGAAATCAAAAAATTGATATGTTGTAGTACTTAAGTACTACAACATATCTCTAATATACTTTAATTTAAAAAAAGTGATTTTAAAACCGTTTAAAATCACTTTTAAATTCGGCCACTAGGGGTCGCCCTCCTAGTGGCCGAATGCATTCGGCAGCGACGTCACTAATGAATTTCGACTCGTTGAAGCCTGGCAACGAGTCGGAATTCATTCACTGCGGTGCTCGCTCCTGCCTGTCAGACAGGCGGGAGCGAGCGCTTTGAAGGAAGAGGACGCGCCCAGGCTCCCTGGCGACAGGTAAGATTATCTCTGTTATGTCTGTTCTGAATGCTTTTGCGGGGGAGGGGAGGGGGGGTAGTGGGTTGTGCGGCGCAGCGGGGCCAGGGGGGTTGCGGGCTGCGCTGCGGGATGTGCAGCCATCACGGTGTGCCTCCAGTTGTTTCCCCACTACAACTTCCAGCATGCCCTGACAGCCAATAGATGTCAGGGCATGCTGGGAGTTGTAGTGGTGAAACAGCTGGAGGCACCCTGTTAGGAGAACTAAGGGCGGAAGTTGGCCCCCAGCAGGCATCAGTGACGTGGTGCCTGCTGGGGAAGTCTGCCTGGTAGTGACAAAGCTACCAGGTAGACCAAATGCCATTTTTAAAATAGTAAAAAAAATAAAGGCAGGGAGGGTGTTAGGGATAGAAGGGCAATAGGCAGGGACAGAAAAAAAAACACCATGATGGTGGGAGCTATCCTTTCTTAAGGCATAATAATAGTGTGCTACTCCACATTCCTAAATTAAAATGTGATGTCTCTTAGAAGGTATCCCCTTTTTACAAAGTACATAGGCATTAAAAAGGGGTATTCCTCTGGAAAACTTTATTTTTTATTTTTTTTAAATCAACTGGGTAAAAATCTTAACCCTTCCAGTACTTATCGGCTGCTGTATGTTCCAGAGGAAGTTCTTTTCTTTTTGAATTTCCTTTCTGTCTGACCACAGTGCTCTCTGTTGACACATCTGTCCATTTTAGGAACTGTCCAGAGTAGGAGCAAATCCCCATAGCAAAACTATCTTGCTCCTGACACTTCCTAAAATGGACTGAGGTGTCAGCAGAGAGCACTGTGGTCAGACAAAGGAAATTAAAAAAGAAAAGAACTTCCTGTGGAACATACAGCAGCTGATAAGTACTGAAAGGATTAAGATTTTTTAAATAGAAGTAATTTACAAATCTGTTTAACTTTCTGGCACCAGTTGATTAAAAACAATAAATAATAAAAAAAAAAATTCCAGGGAAGTACCACTTTAACCCCTTAAGGACACATGACGTACTGGAACGTCATGTGTCCACTCCCGATCTATAACGCGGGGCCACGGGTCGGGTCCGGCCTCTAACAACGGCCGGGACCCGTGGCTAATAGCGCGCGGCATTGATCGCTGTGCCGCGCGCTATTAACCCTTTAGACGCGGCGTTCAAAGTTGAACGCCGCGTCTAAAGTGAAACCGAAAGCATGCCGGCTAGCTCAGTGGGCTGTTCGGGATAGCCGCGGTGAAATCGCGGCATCCCGAACAGCTGACAGGACAGCGGGAGGGCCCCTACCTGCCTCCTCGCTGTCCGATCGCCGAATGACTGCTCAGTGCCTGAGATCCAGGCATGAGCAGTCATGCGGCAGAATCATCGATCACTGGTTTCTTATGAGAAACCAGTGATCAATGTAAAAGATCAGTGTGTGCAGTGTTATAGGTCCCTATGGGACCTATAACACTGCAAAAAAAAAGTGCAAAAAAAAAGTGAATAAACATCATTTAACCCCTTCCCTATTAAAAGTTTGAATCACCCCCCTTTTCCCATAAAAGAAAAAACAGTGTAAATAAAAATAAAAATAAACATAAATGGTATCGCCGCGTGCGGAAATGTCCGAATTATAAAAATATATCGTTAATTAAACCGCACGGTCAATGGCGTGCGCGCAAAAAAATTCCAAAGTCCAAAATAGTGCATTTTTGGTCACTTTTTATATCATGAAAAAATGAATAAAAAGCGATCAATAAGTCCTATCAATGCAAAAATGGTACCGTTAAAAACTTCAGATCACGGCGCAAAAAATGAGCCCTCATACCGCCCCATACACGGAAAAATAAAAAAGTTATAGGGGTCAGAAGATGACAATTTTAAACGTATTAATTTTCCTGCATGTAGTTATGATTTTTTCCAGAAGTCCGACAAAATCAAACCTATATAAGTAGGGTAACATTTTAATCGTATGGACCTACAGAATACATATCAGGTGTCATTTTTACCGAAAAATGTACTACGTAGAAACGGAAGCCCCCAAAAGTTACAAAACAGCGTTTTTTTTTAAATTTTGTCGCACAATGATTTTTTTTCCCGCTTCACCATAGATTTTTGGGCAAAATGACTGACGTCATTACAAAGTAGAATTGGTGGCGCAAAAAATAAGCCATCATATGGATTTTTAGGTGTAAATTTGAAAGAGTTATGATTTTTTAAAGGCAAGGAGCAAAAAACGAAAATGCAAAAACGGAAAAACCTCCGGTCCTTAAGGGGTTAAAGGGGGTTCTATGCTGCCCTTAGTGGACAGCCTCTAAGTAAGACCTAGCCTGTATGCACTAGTACACTTTCCCTGAAGGGAGCGCTACACTATATACATCGCGTATAAGGGTGCATTCACGCCGTGGTTTGTTAATGCGGTCACTGGATTCGGCAGGGGGGAGTGAAAAACGGGCACAACCGTACCCAATTTAAATAGATAGTGACTCCGGTCGGCTCATTTTTTCCCCGTATCCGGTTTTGTGACCGGACTTATAACTGTGGTATACTTCGGCTTTATGTCCGGTACGGGTACAGGAGCGCCAGATTTTCACTACCCCCCCCCCCAGCCAGATCCGGTGACCGTATTAAACCGTGGTGTGAACGCACTCTAAGGGTGCATTCACACAGGCGTATTTGTCAGCGGATCCACTGACAAAGGCCCCTAAAGTGCTGGCCTCTTTGTGCCTGCTAATAGCGGCAATCCGCCGCTACCAGCAGACACACTGAAGTGCCCGGCCGCTCCCCCGGCTCCCTGAGCTACACAGAGAGCGGCCTCGATGTGTGTGAGTACACTGCATGGTTACTCGCACATCGCAGTGTGTCTGCTGGTAGCGGTGGATTGCCGCTATTAGCAGGTACAAAGAGGGCAGCACTTTAGGGGCCTTTGTCAGCGGATCCGCCGCTCCGTGTGAATGCACCCTAACTCCGTTTTTTTTTTCTAACCAGTGTGCCCTCCAGGTTAGGCTGGAGTTGTAGTTTTTGCAACAGCTGGAGGCACCCAGGTATAACCAGATAAACCTGAGTCAGTCATATGCAGAAAATCTGTCCTTAAAATAATATTATCCGACCACTTTATTTGGGGTTCACAAATGAGATCTGCTTAAAGGTTCGGACCTGTATGTAAGCAATAACAATCCCTGTACTAGTATTATCAGAATGCTGCGCCCCGACCTACAATAATGGCTTCTATTACTGACATTCTGAAGCAGCCTTGGCTCCGCATACAAATGCATTTCTTTGAACAACACTGCCCCCTGTGGAGAAACATGAGAACATCATTTAATAAAAAGGTTTCTGGCTGTGTGTGCTCTATGGACTGACAGTGCAGGCAAAAGCAAAGCCACATGAAAAACGTTGATCAACTACAATGTTTTCCAACCAGGCTATCCAGGCATGCTGGGAGTTGTACCCTGGTTGAGAAAGGCTGCCTAAGCATGCTGGGAGTTGTAGTTTTGCAACAGCTGTGGGCACCCTGGTTGGAAAAGACTGCCTAAGCATGCTGGGAGTTGTAGTTGTAACCAATGGCTGGCTGCCCATGGCTTCCCTGGCAGAATCATCTATTTCTCAGTAGTCTTGGGAACTAGATAACACACTAGAAACTGCAAAATCCCTTTAATACGGTACGGCTGAGACCGCCAGCTTCACAACAATGGTTACTTGGTAACAATAGTAACTTTTTTTTTTTAAGGGTTCTGTGTGCTTAACCAGCCTGCACTTGCATATTAGCCTGATACATAAGCCCCTAACAGCCGGCGATTAGAATACATTAATAGGATATGCATATTATCCACACTGGGACCGACTACTGTATTACCTCCCAGCAGTAATGATTTGCTCATGTTAAAAATCCTGCCACCACTGACATCTAGTGGCCATGCAGTGAACTGCACCTGGCTAAATCCTGACCTGAAACCTAAGAAAAGCAATGACAAACACTGACAAATGACCAGAAGATGAAGGTGTTTGGTTGGTAAAGAATAGTAAATTTTTACTAAAATTGATATAGAATGCGGAAGTGAAACCGTTGTTGTTTTCTTCAGTCATGGAATGGCTGGTTAATGATTTACCAAGTAACCAAGCTAATGATTTACCATTAACATTTCCTGTATTGCTCTGTAAATGGTTAATGTAGGGCAGCGCTTCCCAACCTCTGACTCTCCAGCTGTTGCAAAACTACAACCCCTATCATTATAGGGCATGATAGGAACACAGACGGGGGAGATCAAACCTGTCCAGAGGAAACGTTGCCCATAGCAACCAATCAGATCGCTTCTTTCATTTTTCAGAGGCCTTTTCAAAAATGTAAGAAGCGATCTGATTGGTTGCTATGGACAACTCAGCAACTTTTCCTCTGGACAGGTTTTGATAAATCTCCCCCAGATGTGCCAAATAAATCAGTTTTTGTATTACTGTTCCTAGATCAGCATTTCCCAACCAGGGTGCGTCCAGATGTTGTAAGACTACAACACCCAGCATGCCCGGACATGTATCATTGTTTTATATAAATTATTGCTTTTAACAGCACCAACATCCCAATAGGTTACCAAGAGATGTGTACATTTTTAGTATCTCTGCCTATAGGCAAAATAGGCAGCCACCTAGAGCACCCTCTCTTGATGGGGGCGCCGCTCTGCCCGCTGCAAGAAAGTTTGTAGTCAGCCAGCATCCGAAAACCCTCTTATTAAAAGGCATAATCTGCATTCTTCTGCCTGCTGGAAGAGCGCAGTGCCACCTCCGCAGCAGACAAGCCAATCAGGTCCATCCAGAATCCTGACATCACGTGCGCCTCCCAACATCTGTCCCGAATCCAGTAATAAGGTGATTACATTAGAAAGAGGTTTGTTACAGTGTGTCACCCCAGTAGTAAGGATATTATACGGAGGAGAGAGTTTGTTACAGTGTGTCACCCCAGTAGTAAGGTGGGGCAGCAAAAAATTTTCGCCTCGGGTGGTAAAAATCCTTGCACCAGCCCTACTTTCCGGATCAGTCACTGGTGTGAGTGACCCAGAACCACTCTTATGCGTTGGCATATAATGGACATGTATTTTTATAACTTCTGTCTGACAAAGAGCCAGGTATGGGCTTAAATGCTGGAGTGTGTAGCATTGATTTAATAAAGCCTAGGATTATCATTGTTACATTAGAGGAGCACCCATATAGATGTTCCATTTTTCTTCTGACTCGTTCACATTTCCTTTGCCTATATATTTTGTGGATGTGCAGCTGCAGTGTCTGGGAGAACCAAGAAGCCGATGACCATTATTTCTGCATACAGAGAGATGTTGTGCTTTCAGCGCAACCAAATTTGGAAAGGAGCCATCTTACCTTCCTACATCGCTGTTCATTATTCTGTACAGGCTTCACTAGGTGTGCACAGTATTTATCTTCTAGTAACAGAGAGACCAAGACAGAATAAAGGGAGAGGGGTTTATCTAATGCTATGTGCAGGAGAGGTGGAGAGAGTCTTAGCTGTGTACCTGCTATCTTTAAGTCCAAAAAATACCAAAAGGAATGAAGGACACCGTGAAAAGGGCTTCTAGTCCAAAACAGGATTTATAATCCGACCTATGATCCAGAAACAACCAACAAACCCTACAGAAGAAGCAGCACTCCACAAGTTCAGTGGTGTGAAGAAGTTCTGCGTTTAATCACCCATCTAAATACAGCAACATGTCGACTACAAACTTTAGCTTTTTTAAGCATGAAAAATGCTCAGGTTTGGAGCTGAAGCTGTATTTAGATGGGTGAACTTGTGTAGTGCTGCTTCTTCTGTATGATTTGTTGGTATCTATAGATGTTTCTGCTTCCTCCAGAACCTCTCCGCTGTTCCTGAAAGGTGAAACAGGCTTTCCTCTCATCTCAGACCTCTCATATGGTTATGGGAAGCGGTCCCTTGTGTACACAGTGGTGCTTTCTGAATGTAAACCACTCTCTCCTTAAATTTTTTATCAGAAGCAGCAGTCTACTGCTTAGTGAAACCCCTTCCTTGCTGTGATGCTGTTTCTTTACTTTCAGCTTACGTGACACCTTTAAAAAGGTAGTGCATTAGTAAACCCTTCACTTTCTCCACATGTCATCTATAGAAGTGTACTGTAAATCATCCCCCAACAGTGTCATCCTGTCCAGTGCACTTTCACCAGGACTATAACATGGCAGTAAGGAGTAGGTGCTGTGCAGACAAGTAAAGGAAGAAAGTCCAGGTGTGAGTAATACTGGCAGACAGCTCAGCTCTGGTCCCACTCCCTAAAATGGAGAAAAATGAAAAGGGGCTTACTTTAAGAGTTTGTGTCATTTGAATGATCTTTTGATATGTTGTCCAGACATGTCAAAAGTTTAGATCTCACTAGGTCTGAGAGCAGGCGTCAATGCTTCGTCCAACCTTTTCAATCTATAGACTTCTGCAATGAAAGCGTTGAGTTGAGTTTGAGTGACAGCTGGTAAGGCGCATGCTGCTGCACATTTCGTCCCTCACGATCTAAACCTTGGACATATCTGGATAAGAAGTCCAAAGTTTATTGAAATTACATTTAAAGTCTGACTGCCTAGTGTACCAAGATATCGTATGAGATTACCCTAATATAAGGGAGTTTTCCCCCATGTTGTTTAGTAACACATTCTAGGCAAAGTGAAGATAATTTGACTATGATACAAAAATATAGAAAACGAAAGAAACCAATGTCTGAGATTGACTTTTATTCTTGAAATATTCACCACATAGGGTGATGGGCTCAGGTAAATTCATATAATGTCACATCTGTCCAGACTCGGAAGTGACCCTTCCAATAATTTCTGGTTTTGTAGAACAAATCGGACAAGGGACTACTGAACATGGAACACTGTGGGGAGCAGGTGAAAGTGAGAGGACAAGAAACAAGGAGATGTACACAGCAAACATGGAGGAGAGGCACCGAACCGGACAGGAGTCTACAGGAGGCTCCCATTAGAATATCAGCAGGAATTAATCTAATAGGAACCTGTTTAGGGACTGGAATGTGCACAATTTTGCTTGGTCCAATGAGACTGTCAAGACAGTTTCACTTCTGCTTACAAGTAAGAGTCCATAGGCCCATTCGATTTGGTCAATCAGTATTAAAGTCCGACAAACTAGCTCTGCACATTGATGGAAGGAGAGCAGGAGATCGAGCTGCCACCATACCGGCTCTGCACGCCCAGCCAAAACATGTCCAGAATTACACGTTAATGCTATGAAAAGGAATCACCTCATGGTAACGCAGAGGAGCGCTCTTCATTGTTCAGATTGTCCTTAAAGCCCCACACCTCAATGGTGGCGATCTGGAAAGTCTCTGAGCACAGAGGCTGGTTGTTGAAGGTATTGCAGTGACTGGTTCGTCCATAGTTCAGATCAGCATCCAGATACAAAGCTTGTCCATCACCACCTCCTGAGAGGGCACAAAAGTCAGGTTACAGCAGGTCACAGCATAGGGTTAAAATGCACAAAAGTAAAATAAAAATTCTGGCTGCTTTCATCCACCACTAGACAGATCTCAAAGGTTTACTGCATACAGTCATTCACTGAACTCTTAAGATAGTATGCAGTAAGTACCCCCCCTAGTGGTGGCTGTTGGTTGCTCCTTTTTTAAGGGGTTAACCTTCTAATATTGAATATTTAAATGTATATCGGCTGGAGGTCCAACTTCTCGCACTCCGCCGATCAGCTATTTAAAGCACACTTGTGCAAGCCCTGCACCTCTTCTGCATTTACCAGTCCTTGTACTTTTACTTCAGTAATGGTACAGCAATGCAAGAGGGCAGCTTTGTCCACTTCAAGTAAATGAAACAATGCCGCAGTATCATGCTCCCCTGTTACCGTATGACGATGCAAGTACAGTGATCCCTCAACTTACAATGGTCTTTTCTGGACCATTGTAAGTTGAAACCAGACTCAACATACAATACTACAAACATTCCAGATTTGTGAAAAGTGTCAATGGCTGGAAGAACCGACCAATCAGAATAGGCATTCATTGGTAAAACACCTCTATTACTGAAGTGCATGCACTGACTGGTGTCTGGTAGCGCCCCCTACAGTACAGGGAGGTATTACATGTTCTGTACTCTTTACCTGTGCCAGGCTTGGCTGCTCCTTTGGACACCATGAGGGCGGCTCCATGTTCCTTTTTTAGGACTGTGTACTGTACAGGACCCCGAAGAAGTTCCTGTCCTCTACATAGACCAGTGTTTCCCAAGCAGGGTGCCCCCAGCTGTTGCAAAACTACAACTCCCAGCATGCCCCGACAGCCAAAGGCTGTCCAGGCATGCTGGGAGTTGTAGTTTTGCAAAAGCTGGAGGCTCTCTGCTTGGGAAACAGTGACAGGCAGTGATTTACAGCTCCCAGCAGATCTTTCAACCAACAGCATATGGCAGTTAAAGGGGTATTCCAGGAAAACATTTTTTTTTTTATATATATCAACTGGCTCCAGAAAGTTAAAACAGATTTGTAAAATACTTCTATTAAAACATCTTAATCCTTTCAGTACTTATGAGCTTCTGAAGTTAAGGTTGTTCTTTTCTGTCTAAATCCTCTCTGATGACACCTGTCTCGGGAAACGCCCAGTTTAGAAGCAAATCCCCATAGCAAACCTCTTCTAAACTGGGTGTTTCCCGAGACAGGTGTCATCAGAGGAGGATTTAGACAGAAAAGAACAACCTTAACTTCAGAAGCTCATAAGTACTGAAAGGATTGAGATTTTTTAATAGAAGTAATTTACAAATCTGTTTAACTTTCTGGAGCCAGATGATATAAAAAAAAAAAAATAAAAAAAAAAATTTTTTTTTCCTGGAATACCCCTTTAAGTGTGAGAGGAGCTATGATTGGGTGAGGCTGCACTTCGGTCCAAAGTCTGTGTATAAGATGGGGGGAAAATGTGCTCTTGAGCTTTTTTAAGCACAAATAAAACATAGAAAACTTCATTTTTTTTAAAACAAAAGTATATTAGAAATATATTTTTTGATTTACCATAAGGAGTGCAATAGCAAAAATTAGTTTTAATGAGTTACCCTTTAAGTACAAACCACCATGACCTACATTTACGTCCGATGTCGTTAAGGGGTTAAAAATAAAAAATGTTGCGCAGGCATGTCAAAAGTTTTGCTTGCTGCAGGTCTCACTCTTAGACCCTCAACAATAACGAGTTATACGCTGGGGTGTGCAGCATTGCGCTCTACTGCCTGACCTTTTTGCTGCATAGATTTCAATAGTGACAAGGTCAGATTTGATTGACAGCTTGGGAATGAGGGGCATGCTTCAGCAAAATTCCCCGGCTTATAACTAGCTCCTCCCTTCCACTGGAATGTCACGAGTGAGTACTTAAAGGTGACTTACCAATGATGATGCACTCTGTGCTCCCTGCCATGAACATGGAGGCAGTTTTGGATGGGAGGTTGAAATGACGAGTGGCCAGAAAGGGTGACAGACGGTTGGAGGGGTCAGAGCATTCAGCTGTCTCCTGGACAGAGATAGACTCATTGTCTGCAATTGCCGAAGAAGCTCTACCAAGCTCCGGATGCTTTATTATCACCCACTCATAGCGCTCCACCTCTGGCTGCAGCTGTGTGAACAAACAGAAGAATGACACATTTTGGCAAAACCGTTGCAATTCCTGATGTGCATCAAACTTACATTGAACATTTTTGTTTTGTCTCTAAGAAGGGATAGAGTTACACAAAATAAATGGGCACTGACATATGCAAAAAAAAATATTTGTATAATGTAGACAATACCATTACATGTATATTTGTAATTTACATTTGTTAAATAAATATATATTATATTATATTATATTAAATAAATATATATTATATTATATTATATTAAATAAATATATATTATATTATATTATATTAAATAAATATATATTATATTATATTATATTAAATAAATATATATTATATTATATTATATTAAATAAATATATATTATATTATATTATATTAAATATATATATTATATTATATTATATTAAATATATATATTATATTATATTATATTAAATATATATATTATATTATATTATATTATATTAAATATATATATTATATTATATTATATTATATTAAATATATATATTATATTATATTATATTAAATATATATATATTATATTATATTATATTAAATATATATATATTATATTATATTATATTAAATATATATATTATATTATATTAAATATATATATTATATTATATTATATTAAATATATATATTATATTATATTATATTAAATATATATATTATATTATATTATATTATATTTAATATATATATATATTTAATATATATATATATTTAATATATATATATATTTAATATATATATATTTAATATATATATATTTAATATATATATATTTAATATATATATATTTAATATATATATATTTAATATACCGTATATACTCGAGTATAAGCCTAGTTTTTCAGCACGATTTTTCGTGCTGAAAACGCCCCCTCGGCTTATACTCGAGTGAACAAAAAAAAACGTTTTTGGCTTTAGCTGTGAGGGCATGGTCCCGGCCGTCCATCTCCACCTGTCAATCCCTTATCAGTGGTCTTCAACCTGCGGACCTCCAGATGTTGCAAAACTACAACTCCCAGCATGCCCGGACAGCCATCGGCTGTCCGGGCATGCTGGGAGTTGTAGCTTTGAAACATCTGGAGGTCGGCAGGTTGAAGACCACTGAGAAGGGATTGACAGGCGGTGATGATGAAGGGTCTGACTGGGGTCTGGATGATGACAGGGGGGGGGGGGGGGGGTGATGCATTTCCCACCCTAGGCTTCTAGTCGAGTCAATAACTTTTCCTGGGTTTTTGGGGTGAAATTAGGGGCCTCGGCTTATTTTCGGGTCGGCTTATACTCGAGTATATACGGGATATATAGATAGATTATTATTATATTATATATATATATATATATATATATATATTATATATTTGGGTGGAAAAAAATGCTCCATACTGCTTACCTCTACTGTCCAGAACACTGTCTTTTCCCTATCCCAGCTAATGCCTGTGTCTCTCTGTTCAAAGTCAACAGAGACAAAATAGAGAAAGTGTGTAGGACGAGCAGGGCTCTGTACAGGCTTTTGGTTTGTCAATCAGCCTACTGTGTGAGCCAAGGGCGTGTCACAGAGCCTCAGGGTACAGAGAAGCCAGTTGTCAGCTCTAAGGAGTGAAGGAGGAAGTTCCCACATAAGATGTGAGGGCAAGCAAGGTAATGCCCCCTCCTCCTCAATGAACTGCATGCAGTGTAAGCAACAGAAAATGAGGAATTCGTAACCAGAAATGGATGAAAAATCGGGATTTAAGCGCACAGACCGGAGTCTGGATGTCACGATACTCCACCCCCATGGTAGTCACACTGCACACTCTGAGCCTCCAGCGCTGCGGACAGCTCGTAAAGGTGGGTGCTAGATTACAGATTGCGGGGGTCCCCAGTGACGGCATCCCCACGGTCAGACATCTTATCCCCTATCCTTTGGATAGGGGATAAGATGTATTAGGGCCGGAGTACCCCTTTAACAGTGTTTTCCAACCAGCGTGCCTCTAGCTATTGCAAAACTACAACCCCCGGCATGCTGGGAGTTGTAGTTTTGCAACAGCTGGAGGTGAGGTGGATGGGAGACCTTGTACTGGCACACAGAACATCTGAGCAGGTATTGTAGCATAAACACTATTTACTCAGTCACAATTATGTGTTTACCTAAAATCTCCGGTAAGATATAATATAAGCTAAGGAGATCATATGACACCCAGATGACTTACAGAGACTCCCTTGGCATAGAGGATTGCAGCAGTAGATTGGGTTTGTGTGTGGAGAGGATACAATGTAGAAGATCTGCCGAGCTAAATTATTAATAAGAACTAATGAAAGAGTTTCTATACAGTACTAAAGCCCATCGCCTGCCATGAACTACAATGCAAACCTTAGGAGGTACCAGGTGTGGTAGTGGAAGAGGAAGCATTGCTTACCTGTCTGCTCCAGTTCTGAAACCACCAAAAATGTCATTTGCATTGTGTGTTTGAGTCTTTTCCCTTTTCAGATAATCACTGTGCTTCCTGGTTGACCAGTTGCCCAGTACTACAATTCCCAGAATGCATTGCTTTCACTCAGCTCTTCCTCCCAAGCCCTTTCACTCTGCCTACTCTCCTCTCAGCACTTCTGCCATTTTCCCGCCCAGAGCTGCTGAAGAACATCTCATTGCACAGCAGACTCTCTCCACACAGCAACTCTTTATTTATGTGTATATGACAGGGAAAAATAAGAAAAAATGCAGCTCAGCTCACCATTTGCACGAATGCTTCTTGTATATTGGACCAGTGTAGATTGTATGGAGGGGAGCACGCAACTTAATGCGGGCCGTATCCCGTGAGTACAAGTTTGAAAAACCATCAAGTGAATTCCAGCTCTCCCAGGTACAGAACGGAAGATAAAACTTTACATTTAATAGATATGCATTAAAAGGACAATCAACATAACGTGAACAAAAAGAAAAAAGTGTCAACACGTTTCAAGCTAAAAACATAGCCCTTAATCTTGACGATGTGCAGAGGGCAGTGCCTGTTTATATATGGGAGAACAAAAAAACAAGCAAGGAAATGACCCGGAAGGAACTGTTCCCAATTACGTAAATTAACCTCAAGCATAAGCACAAAAATACAAAAACAGGGCAGAACGGTTACAAACGGGACAAAACGGAGTATAGTCCAATTATAATCTGGGAAGAGTGGCAAGGTTGAACATAAGTAAAAATAACTAATGGTCGGCAATAGAAACATCATTTCAGAACTACCTGTACACAAAGCGGGTACCTATCTAAGAAATATCAAAGCCGTGTTTGTAATACATAGTGAAGAATACATCCTAAAATAAGATGCAGAAGTACATTGAATAAATAAAGAACCGCATAGTGTGAACATGCATCGATAGAACAATGATCATCAGTCTAGGATCAACAAGAGCTCAGTGCTCAAAAGAGAGGTGACCCTGTAAGGTGACTGAGTCAGGTACTATATCATCACGTATGTATCGAAAACCCACATCAGGGAACAATATTCTTCATGCGCTCAGTTGTCATCCACAACATTTAGTCATGGCCGTAAATGTTGGCACCGCTGACATTTTTTAAGAGAAGGAAGCATTTCTCACAGTAAAGGATTGCAGTAACATGTTTTGCTATACACATGTTTATTCTCTTTGTGTGTATTGGAACTAAACCAAAAAAGGGAGGAAAAAACAAACAAATTGGACATAATGTCACCAAACTCCAAAAATGGGCTGGACAAAATTATTGGCAACCTTTTAAAATTGTGGATAAATAAGATTGTTTCAAGCATGTGATGCTCCTTTAAAGTAACAGGTGTGGGCAATATAAAATCACACCTGAAAGCAGATAAAAAGGAGAGAAGTTAACTTAGTCTTTGCATTGTGTGTCTGTGTGTGCCACACTAAGCATGGACAACAGAAAGAGGAGAAGAGATCTGTCTGAGGACTTGAGAACCAAAACTGTGGAAAAATATCAACAAATCTCAAGGTTACAAGTCCATCTCCAGAGATCTAGATTTGCCTTTGTCCACAGGGCACAACATTATCAAGAAGATTGCAACCCATGGCACTGTAGCTAATCTCCCTGGGCGTGGACGGAAGAGAAAAAGTGATGAAAGGTGTCAAAGCAGGATAGTCCGGATGATGGATAAGCAGCCCCAAACAAGTTCCAAAGACATTCAAGCTGTCCTGCAGGCTCAGGGAGCATCAGTGTCAGCGCAAACTATCAGTCGACATTTAAATGAAATTAAACGCTATGGCAGGAGACCCAGGAGGACCCCACTGCTGACACAGAGACATAAAAAAGCAAGACTACATTTTGCCAAAATGAACTTGAGTAAGACAAAATCATTCTGGGAAAACATCTTGTGGACAGATGAGACCAAGATAGAGCTTTTTGGTGAAGCAAATCATTCTACTGTTTACTGAAAACGGAATGAGGCCTACAAAGAAAAGAACACAGTACCTACAGTGAAATATGGTGGAGGTTCAATGGTGTTTTGGGGTTGTTTTGCTGCCTCTGGCACTGGGTGCCTTGAATGTGTACAAGGCATCATGAAATCTGAGGATTACCAATGGATTTTGGGTCGCACTGTACAGCCCAGTGTCAGAAATCTGGGTTTGAGTCTGAGATCTTGGGTCTTCCAGCAGGACACTGACCCCCAAACATACGTCAAAAAGCCCCCAGAAATGGATGGCAACAAAGCGCTGGAGAGTTCTGAAGTGGCAGCAATGAGTCCAGATCTAAATCCCATTGATCACCTGTGGAGAGATCTTAAAATTACTGTTGGGAAAAGGCGCCTTCCAATGAGAGAGATCTGGAGCAGTTTGCAAAGGAAGAGTGGTCCAACATTCCGGCTGAGAGGTTTAAGAAGCTTATTGATGGTTTATAGGAAGTGACTGATTTCAGTTATTTTTTCCAAAGGGTGTGCAGTCAAATATGCAACATGTCCAGACCATTTTTGGAGTTTGGTGTGACATGATGTCCAATTAGCTTTTTTACCCTCCTTTTTGGTTTAGTTACAATACACACAAAGAATAAACATGTGTTACTGCAATCCTTTTCTGTGAGAAAGACTTCATTTTCTTGAAAAATTTAAGGGGTGCCAACATTTACGGCCACCATTGTACCACCCGCAACTTACCCATCTGAGAATACATCTGAGCGAAAAGAGCCTCTTCTATACCTTCAGCCTATGAAAATACATCATCACAAATTACCAAACATTTGAGAGACACTGGTTATTCTAACAGCACACTTACAAGAACAAAAGCTATTGCCGATTCTAAAACTAGAGAAGCACATCTACAAGAGCATCTGCCTCACAACAAAAAATCTAGAGGAAAAGAAAAAGATAACAGTAACATACTTACCTTCTCTACAACGTTTAGTAGAGAAGGAAACTTTGATAGCATACGTACAAATATAAACTGACATATACCAGTCTTGCATCAAGATCCCATTCTTTCTAAAATTCTTCAACCATGCATTAGGTGTGTTGCCAGAAAAGCCAAATCTCAGATCAATTATCTCCCATTGATTACAGACATACTTCCACAGATTCATGTCTGTCAGTAAAAGGTTGCCATAAATGCAGTCAACCATGGTGCTCAGTTTTGCAGATTAATATACAATACAAAAAGTTTTTCTTCTGTTACCAAGAAAAAAACAAAAACATTCCTGAACTGTAACACCACTCCCGTGATATACCTAGTTACCCGACTGTAACCTGCAATAGGAGGGTGGCACTATCCGTAAACTAAAATTACGCATTGCAAAACATGTAAGAATGGCCACTCTGACTAACAATACTGCACGTACTACATCAGGTCTCAAAACATATTCATGATGTACACCAGGATGACCCTTCTTCGGTACAAGTTATTGGTATCGAACGGATATGCAAACAACGACACGGGGGGAGATTGGACTCGCCTGGTATGCACACAGGAAGCATTCTGGATATTCTATCCGGATTCTCATGTGCCGGGCGGGCTCAATAATTGTTCTATTGATGCATGTTCACACTATGCGGTTCTTTATTAATCAATGTACTTCTGCATCTTATTTTAGGATGTGTTCTTCACTCTGTATTACAAACACGGCTTTGGTATTTCTTAGATACGTACCCGCTTTGTGTACAGGTTGTTCTGGAATTTGGTTTCTATTGCCGACCATTAGTTATTTTTACTTATGTTCAGCCTTGCCACTCTTCCTAGATGATAATTGGACTATAGTCAGTTTTGTCCCGCTTGCAACCGTTCTGCCCAGTTTTTGTATTGTTGCGCTTATGAGGTTAATTTAAGTCATTAGGGGCAGTTCCTTCCAGGTCATTTCCTTGCTGGCTTGTTCATTATCCCAGATATAAAAAGTGCACTTGCCCTATGCACAGTCATGATTAAGGGCTATGTTTTAAACTTGAAACGAGTCAATGTTTTTTCTTTTTGTTCCTGTTATGTTGATTTTGTCTTTTCAATGCATATCTATTAAATGTAAAGTTTTATCTTCTGTTCTGTACCTGGGAGAGCTGGAATTCACCTGATGGTTTTTTCAAACTTATATGACAGGGAGATTGTGATGTAGGCTGTAGGGGCTGATCAGAGGTGGTGACATCACTCAAGGGGGCGGGGCTAGAGCACAGAGACAAGAGCCAGCAGAGTATAATGCCTCGTATTGGGAGGAGCCAGGGAGCTTAAAGAGCCACTCTCCTAAATAGGACTCATTGTCTGAACCTTTATTGAGGGAGCATCTTTTCCTGTTGTGTAGGGGGGGGGGGGGTCGGACAGCTGGTTTACTTTTTTGTACTACTATTGCCCTCCTTTTGGTTTTATGGGAGCCACCTCTCTATGATTGTTATGTAAGTGTACCAATGTATATTTTGTATTGTGTTACTTCGGTCTCTGGACCGGTGCTGTTCATGGACGTTGTACTTTTCATGCAACTTACGTCTTAATAAAAGCTTCATGGTTTGACTATTAATGGGCACTCTCCTAGAATTTTTTTTTTTTATATTTTATATAACTACTCCTAAGATAACTTTTTTCAATATACATTTCGTTAAAAAAAAAAAAAATATATATATATTATATATATATATATATATATATATATATATATATATATATATATATATATATATATATATATATATATATATATATATATAATTTTTACTAAAAAATTTTGATAAAAAATTGCAGCCACTAGGGACTAGTCTATTTTGCAACATACTGAATACCGGCCGTAAAGCGCGGGAAAGCACAGGATAAAAGAATAAAAAGCCAGGAAAACACTCACCGGCCCTACAGCAATAGCAGCTGCCGCTCCCTCAGCCAGCGGGACACCCTCCTGTTTGGGCAGGTTAGTTGTTTAGTGATCCAGCCTCTGTGGAGCAGGGGCAGAGGCTTCACCCGGGATCATGTAGTGAAGTGCGGAGGAGTCTCCAGCTAAGACAGAGCTGGAATGTCCCTGTGCACACAACTTTCTACCAGGGGTATTTCAAGCAATAGTATGCTGAAGCCAGTAAAATTAGTGCAATGAAATGGAGAATTGTCCAGCGCAGTAGCTCTGTTAAAAATCCTTATTACTTTATTGGCATCCGAACGCAGACATACAGGGGTAACAGGTATTAATAAGTTATGTGTCTTACTGCAATACCTCAAAGTGTCTGCCCCTGGGGAAAAAAAAGGTCTCTCCCAGGGAGCAGCTGGAGAAGTGGGATGTGTCAGGGATTAGAAGGAGTTCTTTGCAATCTAAGGACTTCTGGCACGGGCTGGGAATTTCCCAAATAAATGTGCCTTTACAATGTAGGTCACAGAAGCAGAATAAATGTCGAAGAGATTTTATTATTGGGTCATATACTCCAGATAAAGAAGTAGTTACCCGAAATACAAAGCACTCTCCAGTCCCAAAGAAGCTCAGCTTGTTCCCACTCTTCCTTCGTTCGCTCCAGTCAGTGGACAAAAACGCACCACAAACCTATGGAAAGACAAACAAGGAAACATTAAGAAGTGGGGGATCACTAATAATCTAGCTGAGAATGCAACATTAGTAAAAATCTTCCAGTACACAACATAGTACTACTACTACCCAGTATTTCCTTTTGCTTTATATACAGATCAATTTATTATACACACAGGCCCATAGCATTAAGTGTTGACTGGATACCCACCTCTTTGTTGCTGGTTTTGATAAGCAGCAGGGTAGGCTCATGTCCTTCACAGTGCAAGTAAAACCTGACAACAAAAGTACCACTATAAGACCAGGAGCATAACAAAAAAATAAAATCAGGGCACATTGACATCAACAACACTTGAGAGGGATTGTAAGACTGTATATGCAAGTTGTGTCCATGCTCTAGAACAGTGTTACCCAACCAGTGTGCCTCCATCTGTTGCAAAACTACAAT